>NC_046968.1:20869447-21106947 GCF_009769545.1 Cyclopterus lumpus | reverse complement strand
TTCATTAGTACGCAGCCCACTAGATAGCACTGAGTTGTTGAGACTACCTGAAATAAGGCATTTGTTGTAATGTAAACGCATCCATAAAAGCAGATCTGAGTAGTATAATTTTCCATTCCTGCACAGAGAAATTGTCATAGTGTGTTTGATCATCTGGTAATGATCTTTAGGTATCACCGAGTTTAGCTTCTTTCTCATTATCCTGAATACTTCTCCAAGGTTATTCCCAGACATTTACCTTCATAGTCCCGTGCCTGCTGTTTGTCTTTGATAGTTACTCTGATTGTTGTTGTTTCTGTCTGTGTCAAAAAGCAGCAGGCCTGCTGTTCTTAGGTGTTGTGTTCCACATTTATATAAATATAAAAACAGGGCAAAGCTACCGACAGGGAGGATGAAATATGGCACGCACATTTCAATGTAAATGAGGAAAGAAACGGGCACAGTGTGGATTTACAGCGGTTCATTAGATTGAATCCACTGTGCCGCTGTATCTTTCACGTGAACAATCTCCTATAGCCCGAGCAAATTAGTGTGCAATCTGGTGTACCAGCTGTAAATGAATCCGTCCATCAGCTTGTGTCTCAGGTGATAGAGAGCAGGAGTGGTTCAGCACTGCCTCGGCTGCTTTGGCTTCTCAGACGGAGAGAAGCTGTTTGTTAAACACTTACGTTGGAGTTTACTTTCTGATTGCCTGTGGTAACAGTCCCAGACAAAATGTCTTTTTTTTTTTCTTCTTCTTTTCAGGGTGGTTGTTTTGTAAGATTCGATAGGACTATGCTGCAGATGTTAATCCAGTTTCTCCGTAAAGGTCTTTCATTTCCCCTCTGACCTCTGGACACAACCGCCAGCGAGACTCCTCTTTGAAAGGCGCCTCTTTCGATCTCTCTGGGGGCGTGCAGGGGTATTTGAATCTGATGAGAAAATGCATGTGTGAAAAGTGTGCTACGTTCATTTGGGTGATGGATAAGTTGGCAAGTCGGATTACCCTCCGACAGGGAGCAAATGGAAGCCAGGGTGCACTTTCAAATGTAGCGCTGCTCCGCAAGTGTTGCAATATGCAAAGACTCAAATCATTTAAAATGACAGACTTTAATAACTGCTTCAGTTTGTGCTTTGACATTCTGAAGCTGTTACCAATTCCCCTTAGGGCTTCATGTAGGATTTAACCACATCACACCAGCCTGTCATGTGTAAAATGTAATAAAGGGATGATAGTGATGAGGAGCTAGGAGAAGCTCACTAACAGACCTATTTTTGTATCTCTGAGATGAAGTATTAGGATAGACACATTGATTGCTTCAAACGAGAGCATGCATGTGCAACGAGACAAAGCGATTCAAGTTTACAGTACATCTATATCAAAAGGGTATTCATGACAAGTGCAGCTAAAGTTGTAATAGGATACAGAGAATGAGCTGGGTATTTATGTTGGATATCTCACCAGGACGCACACATTTAACGATCCCAAAGTTCACTGTTTTCATTTAGAAGTCCGGGTGGCATGCAGTCACAGCTGACCGACTTGAATGATGTATCTAAAAGCCGAACCTCCAAGCATATAGCCAACTATATTGCTTTTAAAAGCTTCAAGTGGGAGAGCTTCATGTGTGACATAATTAAATTCCAGCCAAGTTAATTCAAACTGTTTAATGATGCAGGGAGAACAATTTCTTTCGCTGTGCCAGCGGTGGGTCGGTCCGTAGGGGCTACGAGTGAGGAGAAGCATTAGAAGTTCAGGAAGACACTTGTGATACAGAGGGGGGGGGCGTAGATGGAGGCAGAGTTGAAGGTTGTGCCATCCCTGGAAACGCAGCTTCTTCTTGGTGTGATTGTTTATTTAATAATGCCGAATTTGCTTTGTTTGTTTTTTTTTTTCATTATTTGGGGTATTATTTATAAAGATTGTCGACCATTATTAGTAATATACACGCGAGACCACATTTTAGTAGTGGGAGTACCTCTGCTCGCTTTAACGGTTGTGTTTGCTGTTGGTTACTGTAACCATCCTGCAGTGTTTCATTATTTTTCAAAGCTAATAACCTCCCCAACGGTGAACAGGCTGACATTATACGTATTGTGTTTTTGTGTCTTTTTTCCAGGAGTCGGGGCTAGACGGCAGGGAGGAGATGAGTCTGGCAGGTAATCCCACTCCATCTATCCATCAACCTGGAGACTATTTCCAGCGTCCCCTACAGAATGCCAAAGTCTCGCTGAGCAGCAGATGAGTCCATCATCCTCTTTCTAAGACTTTCCCTCAAGTTTCCATCAAAACACATAAACACATCATCTGCCATTATTTTCTATCGCCCTCCCTCCCACTTCTGTCAATGGGTCATGGCAGTGAGAGAACACAGTGGAGTGGAGCGTTGTATGCGACATGCCAAAGAGAGCAGCTCTGTGTAAAACCCACGGGATGTGACAGGATCCCTTCGCCGTCGATGACATCACTCTGCATGGGCTGCGATGGGGCATGTGCCAGAGATCTCCTGTCTAATAGGGAGTGAGACAATTAAAGAGATGACCCGGCCTCCGTTGCCATCACTGTCTCTCTGCCAGAGAGAGAGAGAGAGAGAGAGAGAGAGCTTGGCTCTGCCATTACTCCTGTACTTGCTAATTAGCGTCTGTCGCTGGAGTAACTTGTACCTGTCAGTGTGTGCCGCTCTCCTATATTCCGTAACTTGAGGGAATTGAAATTGAATGCCAGCTAAGCTCCAACAAACTGCAAATGGTGCGTGGGATACACCCTGATTCTCTCACTGACCTGACAGCCTTATGCGTAAGAAATTGTTTTTAATGAACACAGAGTATCTCAGCGAGTTTTTACCGCTGGTGTGGACTGTTTCATCTATTCCAGACAAAGGACGTACTGATTGTTTTATTGCATTTTTTTGGTACTTGAGCAAGTCCCCGTGCCATATGTCCATGTATGAATGCCAAAGCCATTTCTGTTCCATATAGCCCAGTGCCTATTTACATTAAAGAGACATGGTGAAACTGCCTGGTCATTGGTCATTATCGGTCCCATTCCCCGGTCCACTTTGGGCTTGTTCAGGCAGAACAAGGTCGAGTTTATTACAGACAGTTCTTCACCCACAGGATTAGCCATGCGGCTAAAATTCATCCTTCCACTTTTCCATTAGTTGATTTATCTGCCGACTAGACTGTTCTACATAATGAGTAAAACATGAATTATGGTCAATGCAATACAACTATTCCATTTACATGCAGATCAACACTGACATGTTGAATTGTTCCCAGTTAGACGCAGTCCTATTTTAGGGCTAATCCCTCTCTGTTTGCAGATGCTCAGTCATCCCAAACATTGTACTTGTTTTGAATAATGGAGTTTCTCTGTGATTGTTTGTTGCTGTCAGATGCGAAATAGCAACCTTGCATCAGGTCTGACTTGTATAAGTAGTGCAGAAATACCTCCCTGACACACACAGACACACACACACACATGCACAGGAGCACACACACATACTGTGTCCTCCTGCTAAGCTGGATGAGACTGTTGATCAAACCCCAGGCTGTGCCCAAATGCACAGATCTCTCTGTACAGTAGCCCTTGACCTTGCCGTGTGTCCTCGTGGCCCAGACACCCGCCTGAAATTAAATTACAGATTAGTGGCTCCAGGCCCAAAGAGGGGTTTATTTGGTTGGCCCCTCTCTGAGAAGCCTTCATTCAGGGACTGGGAAAAAATGGCGTGGGATTTAAGGAAGAAAATGCCTGAAAATGCCTTTTGACTGAGCGCTGAAGCCAATGGTCCCCTCAAACTGAAATGTCTGCAAAGACTTCTAAATCTTAAATTGTGGTTTAGAAGAGACATGGGTCTGGTGGAAATTTGGGATTTGGGAAATGTGAAAAATGGTTTCTTGGAGGCAAAATAAAAGTAAAGTACAAAGAAAAGCTAAGTCGAACTGAAGGAACTCAGCCCACTGCTGAATGAATGCCGTGGAAAATTAAAAAAATCATTCTTGTGAGACAAAAGAAGCAAATGCCAAGCCCTCATTAATTTGGAAGTCTGTCAAGCCTTTCGCAATCCTTAATTCCAAATTACATTTACTTCAAACAACATTCAGATAGAAGTGACCATCAATTGGTTAGTCTTGGAAAGGTGGAGTTAAGACAACTGTGTTAATACATTTGCTAAATACAACTTCTAACTCCAAGAATAAGTTCAGATGTCTTAGTAAAAAGGATTGCCTTTGGAAAATACCCACTTTATTTGGCTCAAATTAGATAACTGAGGCTTCACATTAGCTTCGGCTGAACTTTGGTTAGCATGTTGTCGTCCCTGGCTGAGAGTGTGATTGAGCTGTGATCACTTCCCTACGAGGATGGACAGGACTGATGATAGTAATAGTAACATGCACATATGTTTGCATGTTGCTATTGTTTTAAGACTTGATTCTTCTAAATTAGAAGTCAGCACGGCAGCATGCATCACAAACCTACTATCAGTTGATTCACTACAGGTCTTTACTTACTTCACATGCATAATTGTTCACGCTTCATTTCACTGCTCACAAACTAAAACTTAGAAGTCAACCAAAATATTGTTAACAAGTGTACGTTTAACAAAATGAACAAAAGAACGTGCAAATTGGGAAGAAAATAAAAATCTAATTTACGTCCAACGGGCACAAAAGGATAAATATTCAAGATACTTATGTCATATTTTTATTTAACTATCAAAATAAAACACTGAGCAGGTGTTTTCGAGTTGCCCCACAGCCAAACCTCGGACCACTTCTCTCACACACACGGGAACGTTTCACAGGATGAAATAGTCTCAAGTTCAAACACGCTGAAAGCTGCTGACGGGTTGGTGTGGTGTTTGCGTGGACAATGCTTACTGAAATTTAGAGATGGTTTGAGTTCATACGAGTCCGTCAAGAAAAACCCAAACGGAGGCACCGATTTTTCCTCTGCAGCACAGATTCGGGCAAATATGTGTGTGCTTACATTGGCAAAAAGAAAGGTGCAGGTATACAAAGAGACGGGAGTCATCGTAAAACTACTATAAACTGCCACACTCATACATATAGGCACACGTCACACACTAAGTTGGAGCACATTATTGGAAACACATCGGTCGGCTATTAGTAAAAAACACTGAACAAACACTCCGGCTGTCAAATTCACTTAAATAAAATTGGGCAGAAATGTGCCATCAATGCAGACCGGATCAAACAGTATCTTGGAGCGTGGAAGAACACCAATGCAGCTATTTGTTCAGAAATCTCTTCACACTCCGCAGAGCTCACATACTCTGGCTCAGACTGCGGTCCAATCATGCAGGAGATTTATATTAGCACTTCTGCTACTCTGCATTTCACTTGATTTGAACATGAGGTCCCAATAAAATACTCCCTGAAATAGGGGCCAGATGTGCTCCTACATTTTAGTACACAGTAAATGCTTAGTGTGCTCTTTAGTAAACATCCTACTTTATTTTTTCCCCCATGTGTTTAGCAGATACTTCAAGTTAAGCGCGTACGTATACATCCTTTCACGACGACATGAATCATCTCTCTCCCCGCTATCGAAAAGGGACCTCAGTCAAATGGAGAGGAAGCAGCTGTCAGCCAGCGGCCCGTGTTCTGTTTGGTACAGGTCACCTGAGGTCAGTGGCTCTCAGTCCAAGCAGCGCCGTCGGTTCTGTTCAGGCAGTCTAATCAGGTTTTCTTTTTTTTTCACGTCAGGGACAGCAAGTGAATGCAATTAAGCAGAGGGTAGTAAAGAAGAAACCAGGACCAGGATTGAAGACCACTGTGTAATTGGTTTATTCATGGGGTCCTGGGATACTCTATCACAAGTTATCAAGGTGCATGCAAATAGCTTGGGCTACGGCCAGTAATCAGTTAACTCTGGATGTAAGCGTGGCGTGTAAACACTTACTGCGAGTTCTGCTCACTGTGAGCATCCTTGCATCCTTTTTACGATCTGCTGGGTTTGTTCACCGCTTAAGGGGAAAACACTGGCAGCATTTTACGCTGTTTTATTTCTCCTGAGGAGGTTCGATAATTTAGTATGCAGAGGCGGGAGCCAACATAAAACAGGCAAATCAACTGAGATAGTGATCCACCATTATGAGGTTTTGAAAGCTGCTGCTGCTGTGACCAATATTAATGCTCTGAGAATATTCATGATACATTTATTCATTGACATTATTTAATTCAAATTGAACTTAATTACAATCCCAATTTCATTCAAAACATTTTTGGAACCATCAAGCTATTGAAATAACTTCTACAACAAGTGAGATTAATATTATCATTATTATATCCTGTTTCAATGGAATTATTATAGGATTGCTAAAAAATGAGACGATTTGATAGTTATGCTAGCCTATGGTCTCATTCAACAAAAGAAAGAAAGGAAATAAGCATTATTTCCAAAAAGTTCAGACTATTCTTCCAGCTCTTTAATAGGTTAACAAATAAGAAAACAAAAAATGAACGTGTGACAGAAACATTGTGTCAAAGACCCAAGAAGAATGATCATTATAATCTAACGTGGGGTTTTGGGAGTTTAAAGTTCCAACAAATACACCTCCATGTTTTATTAATTACTTTTGTGGTGAGATTACACATTTGAGGTTAAAATATTGACCTTTAATTATGCCTCCTTATTAGGCCATTAGGTATACTGTGTCAGGATAGGTGGGAAGAAAAGCTCTCAGTCCCTACTCGTACATCTTTAAAGGAGTCGCTTTCGAGGTTAGATCAACATTCCTTGAGTAAATCACATTGTGAAAGTAAGAAAAGAAACCTAAAAAACTTGAAAGCACCTGAACGTATAACACTCTGAACCTTGATGGGCAAGCAGCCTCACTGGGCATGAGGTGTTGGCATAAGGATTTAAGAATCAGAAAATGAAGGTTTCTGTTGGGAGGCCAGACGATGAAAGAAAAAGAGACAATTGTGGCCTCGATCCAAAAAGAATACCAGCTGGGTATAATATACACAGGGATTTTTGTATAGCTTTCAGATTGCGCTGTCACGCCAGGCCTTTTGATATCGCTACCGTTAAAAAACTGCATAAAGACAACTAATATTTGCATCAGCGAGATGGAGAAAAAGATTGTAGATAACGGTGGGCGTCTTAGTGTCACGGTGGAGGGGAGGGAGGCTGAGCCTGAAAGAAAAGCTCTGGGTTTAGCAACAGATATCTTTCGAGAGCTCTGAGTAATTCTCTGTAGCGATGGAAAGGATACGTTTGCATGTTGAATCACAGCTTAGAGTTGCTCCCCTGCTACTTTGCATCAAAAGGTGAGGTGGTACGGGCATCTAATCAGGAAGCCACTGGGAATCTTCCCCGTGGAGATGTTCAGGCACATCCAACTGGGAGTAGACCCCTGGGCAGATCAAGAACACGGCCTGGGCAGGCTCGGGAGAGAGATACGTCTGGGCCAATAAATCCAGGTAAGCAGTGGAAAATGGATGAGTGGAAAACTCCAGCTTTTGACTATTCTGTAATGTCAGTTGCTGAGAATGCTGCCTTACCTACTGTACCACGGTTCTCCATCGCATGCTCTTTTCTCTCAAAAGAGTTTTGAATCTCATTCAACATTATTACTAAAATGTTCCTAAATTGAGCTTTTAAAGTACCAAGGATGTGTAAGTAAGTCTAAATTCAGGGTTGACAGAACAATCACTGTTAAGTGTAATTTAACTTTGAATTGAAAAATTAAAGTTCTGTAAAACGTTTTAACGGTTATAATTAAAATTGCACTTATGCTCCTTTTTGCAGCTTTTTGACTGACCCACTCAGTTGAAGTGCATCCATGTCTTTGGGGTCAAAAGGAGCAAATGCCAAACCCAGTATGACAGTAACGGGGAGGTAAACACCTCACCAGTTTAACTTGTTTCTGTAGTTATTGGTAAACGGTCACAAATGCAATAGAATTAAGGAGATTTTTCCCCCGATCAGCAATAGCTGCTCCTTTAGCACACATGCGCTCATATCAGTATGCGATCTGCACAGACTGCCTACCTACCTACACATTTAACAGGTGCTAACTGCACTTGACCTTTGTTCACTTATTCTGTTGAAACCTTGGCCACTGAAATTGGCATCAATCCAACTTGTGGCTCCTGCAAAATGAAATATAACGTCTGAATCCCCCCCTGCTAACTGAACTTGGCAGGAGAGTTCATCAGAATATCAGGATTTGCCAAACGAACGAGTCGCAGCACACGCCCTCCTTTTTTTTTCAGTGCACTGACATTTCAGCGAGCATTTGTGTTCTCTGATTGCTGTTCTGTAAAAGAAGAAAAATACTATGTCAAATTGTGCCATGCTATACATGTTAGTCTCTAAAGAAGCCGCTACAGTATACTATGGAGTTGACTGTTGACTACAAATCCCTTGACAGTGCAGTAAACATGAAAGGAAATACCTTAATAATCATCATGAAGTCAAAGGTCCAACAACAGGGCGAATGCCCATGTGCATAGAACAAATTCAAAGCAGTCATAATGTATTTTTTGTACTTACATTTTTATCACATGCAGGTCCCAAACACAAAATGCACACTTGTAGTTCTTACAGAAGGACAATATGTGCAGCTTAAACAACAGATACTGTGAAACACAAATACTTCACAATACTGGAAGAATACATGACGTCAGGCTCAAAAAGTAGAGCAGGGATCCATTCCAGAGGTTTTACAGCTAAGATACCCAGCCACCAAATCAATTAATACCAAGACCCGGGAGACTGTGGTTTGAGTTCCATCTCCTTTAACACTACATATTGATTAATTTCAACCACTAGGGGTAACCTCTCCATGACTTTAACTAGTGTCAGTTAACAGGAGCTGTGTTCAGCTGTCAGAACATTGATATAGAAGCAACCAACTAATAGCTCATGGCCGCTGCTCTGTACTGCTATCATACCCGCCATCCCCCCTCCGGTTCCCCCTCACATACATTCCTGCTAGCTCTGTCAGCACTCTGCCGTTGTTTGCACTGTCAGGACTGTTAGCGCCGTTAGCTGTGAGCCATTAGGAGGCAATTAAAATGCTCCAAACCACGTATCTTGCACCTTTTAACATAGCGGCCACCGATCAGAGAGCACTCGTAGGAAATGCGTTTGGAACTGTCATGTGGGTAGTTATGGAAGGCACTTACAAAAAGACAAACGACATGCAAATACAATGGTGAAATTATGAGGAGAAAAAAAAAACCTGTTTCCACTTGACCTGCAGGAAGTGACCTTGGACACAACCTCACTCTCTTCGTAAAACGTCAACGCTACCTGTCCATCTTTACGGTTTAGCTCAATTTATATATTAAATATTATATTACGATAGTCATTCACTTGCTATTTTTTGTTGGTGTATAACGTAGTATAACACAAAAGATTGTATTTTTTTTTTGCAAAGCTTTACCTGAGATAACTTGGTCAATATAATATAATAAATGCACTTAGAGCAGACTTTTCCCTCCTGCTGGTCCATATACAGAATATTGAATACACACAAGATCTGGATTTCATTTGTCTCCGAACTGTACTGCGTCTGCTCAAAGTTTTAATATTTCATAAACAATGATCAATCGCCTAGTGCATCGAAGAGCAAATAAGTAATGATACTCCTGCTTGGCCGATGAATTCTGCAGCTTTTATTGGACTTTGTGGTTGCATATTTGATTTTTCTCCTAAATTCTATTTAAAATCTCATTAGCTTTAATCAGGATGAAGTGATATCACACTAGATTTTATTCCCTTTTCAAAACAGCTTCCTCAGAGGCCCTGAAGTAAATCACTGGTCCAAACTTGGGAAAACAAAACAGTGCATACGCAGAGGCTTATTTTAGCAACTTGAAATGTGTGCTTTGTCAAACTCATTCAGTTGTGCTGCGCTAGCCGTCCCTAATTAAAGTGTTCTGCTCTACAGAGTCCCCGACTGGTCCTGAGCATGCAGAAGCTGTCTTATTCTTTCCATCCATCACATCTACTGTAATTACTTTTGTTTACAGTGGAGGAAACGGCAGCTGTCTGATTAGAAGTTATTGAGGAGATAACTCACAGGTAATTTAGAAATGGCGCTCAACTTCTCTCCTGGATGCAGATGAATCATTTCCTGTATGAAGTGTGGGGACGATGTAGAGACGCTCATGGAGAACGACCCTGACGAATTACCACAGGGCTGTCAAATCTCCAAACCATTTTCCTCTTCAGCCGTACATTGTTGTTTCCTTCCAATGGTTCTGACGGTATCTCTTTTCCTGAGGCAGAAATTTAAAAAAAAGTTAGCAAAACAGTGTAATTAGTTGCACACGCTGTTCAATTTATTTCTCATAAAGTGAAGGAATATTCTTATTATATTAGGGCAATCTGAGTTCCTAAGTATTTTAATGCTTTTAGTGAGATTGATATGGCGATAGAGGATAATAATAATCTCTTTAACTTTTTTATTGAACGCACATTAACAAACTGAGAACCAACTCGGAGTCCCACAGTGGCATGATTGGTTCTCTATGATTCCATGGTTTAAAACATGCACCATATAATTCTGCAATATCACAAGATTGTAATAAAAAAACGTGTCTATTTGTGAAATAGATACCGAGATGTCCATTACTGATATAGAAAATGGATGTGCAATATCAAAATGGCAAATCGATACTTCAATACCAACTTCCAATATAGGAAATGGATCCTGCAGCAGAGATATGATATAGGATTTATTTTTATTTTTTATCGACTGCAGATTTTGGAAATACTGTAGATATTGCACCAGTATTTTGGTTGGTTTGGTTATTAAAATGTAACATATTTCACATAATTAACATAATTTCTCTAGATTCAGATAGATGCAGCAAGTGTGATTATCTCAAAACAATAACTCATTGATGTTGTATACAGTGATATATCAGTCACAATATATAACAGTAAGATGATGATAGAGCTAACAGCCTGTTGTGATGTAGGACACAGATGATTTTCATGCAGCTGCATAAATTGTACTGTTATTCTCTAGAATATATATTGTTATGCTATTTTTCTTACAAATTTGCAAACTAGCAATGACATCACCGAACTCCATGATTTTTCAATATTTGCACGTTAATCAAAATGTATCGGCATTTATTTTGGTATCAACAAAATGATATTTATTATCTTTCATCTTCTTGGAAGCCAAAATGTGACCCACAATTTTTCTGTCTGAGCTATTGCAAATTGGTTTTGGATCATTGGACAAAGAAAAGTAAATTGATCGACTTGTTTTCTTTTCTCTTTTCATAAACCACGCTAAAGATGGGACTGGTGGTTACAGACAGGGTGGCCGTCAAGGCTTTCCTGTTGTCCTTGGGAGCTGAGTGGGTTCACTCAGTTAATGGCTGTAATTGGACTGTTTGGAATATCAGCACTGCTAATGTTACTTTGACAGTGATTTAATTTGACATGTTAATCAATCATCAACATAGCTGGAGCACCCACTAATATGTTAACAAGCGATATAAATAGCATTCATGTTGTATGCAGACAACGGTGTAGCGCACAAGGCATTGAGTATAATCATAATGTATTAGCACTTTGTTTATTGATTTATTTTGTCTCTTTCATCTTTAGCCATTGTGCCAGGGGTGTTTGTCTCAGCAATGGAGCCAGAAAATAAAAGGAAATGTCATGAAATAAATACCTGATGAACTAGTGTGCGCTGCACTTCTTTCTACTTTGAGTTCTGTGTACTGCCTCACCTTTGTCCTCGCTTGCCCCATTTCATTTGGTATTCAGTGCATCCTCATGTGTAAATATTATAGGTCAAAAGCAGTTTCAATGAACTTTCTGTTTGTACAACAGATCCCCTCCCTTGACAAAGTGTTAGATTAATTACTTTTGTTTTAATGGACCCAACTACAGGGTACTAGTAATTAAAAGATAATGATTGGTCCCTGTGAATGTTACAAATAAAGATGCACAAACTCATTTGTGTTATTCAAGTTATTCAATAAAAGATTAGGCCCTGTGTGGGGGTGGGGGTGCTGGGGCTACTTGTTATTTATGCCAAAACATTATCCATGCCTTCCTGTGGAGTGTCTTTGCTCTCAGCAATCCATATCAGATACACTTTGGATTATCACTCTGGATAAGAATAATGAATAAACATGTTCATTGGCATTCATCTCCATGACCCCTTTCTCTATGACTAGCACAAGTCATTTACGTTTTATATTGAGTACTTTCTACTTTTCTGGGTGTTGGCAGCTGTGTTTGGTGATGGAATTAGTCCAGTCCTTCTCTGTGGGGACCAGTGAAACTCCCCAGGAATCCCCTTTATGTGTCTACTGACCAGCTGCAAATTACAGTAAAGCTATGACAATAAAACTGCACATATTTGATTAGTTAAAGAAATAAAACACAAATATTCTACCGTACCTGCCTCTTGAACCTTCCAGAAAACTATGCTCTATTGACATCAAACTAACAAAAAATGTAGAACACCAACACTGCAAGTACATCAAAAATGTGCTTGGATTTGGGAAACCTAATGGACTTCAGCATCCTCAGATCCCTCAACATGGCTCCATTTCTCAGGGGATCTATTATTATGAAATCTGAACCCCATGTGGCCGTCTTGATGAACTTGTCTTTGCACCGCTGGAGAAGAAATCTACGTCTAGTCGCTGTTCTGCTTTATGAAAGCGAGAGGAGAGGGTAGGTCTATTCTTTTCACTCTGTACATGTAGAGAAAGCATCAAGCCACAAAATGAGTTACATTCGTAGTATGATATGTTGCTTCATCACTGTGGTGCAGAAATGCGGTTCATAACTATATGCATGGCTGTATAATACTACGTGGTAAAACATACTCCGACTTACAGCCACAGCAGAATGATAAAAGTGGTGTTTGAAGTGTGATTCTGGTTGGACAGATTAACACTTGTAGAGCCCCGTGGCTAGAGAGTTGGAGCCAGCGTGGGACCAGACCAGCTTAACCTGTCAACAGCCGGTTCTGTCCAGGGAATAAATAGCCATCGCAAAAAACACACATTATTATGTGTGGTTTCTTGAGCACTGTTCCTTGAATAGAAAATCCAGAATTTAATTTCAACAGATCCTTTTGAACTGATTAGTAATTGTTCCTTTCTTGCTTGTTGTTAAACTCACATAATATAACATGTTGAAGTTATACAGTGTGGCTTAGTGTGGAAGGTTATCCATAGAGTGCTGTGGGGGAATGAGTCCTAGAAGCAATAAATGAGCAATAAACTTTTATATATCCGGTTCCCCTTTCTCAAAGGCAGTGTTTTTTTATTTTTTTTAAATGAGCTTCAGATTAGATGGATGTGTAAAATAAGGTCTGCGGTTAAAGCTAAAGATATTTTAAGACATCAAATATATCAATAAATACCCTTCTCATGAATTATTTGACTTAAAAAAGGCGGTTGCCAAGCAAAAGTATTTTTAGAGCCTTACATTAGCTTTTTACTTTTTACTTTACAAGAATCATTAAAGTGGTGTTCATTTGTGAAGATTATCTTGCTTAACAACATGTTTAAGTTTCATAAACTTGTATTTGCCACAGAGCCTTTTTCTGAAATAATCCAAAAATCCAATAGAAAAATGTCATTGGCTTTTTGTTAAGGGAACCAGTGCAATACATTCTGGTGTTGGCCTATTTACGTCATCCCTGCAGCACTCTATTTACCCCCATTTCCAATCTTTGTTCTGAGCTCAGATGTACCTTTATATTTACCACGTGTCCTGATCTTCTCATCTAACGCTCAGCAATAAAGAAATAAGGGCATTTTCTAAAATGTGTGGGACTATTCGCTTACATTTCTATTACATGTCAGCATTATTCGACAGTGCACAATGGAATTGAGCAAACATAAATGGAAGGAACAAAACCGGCATGACAAAGGCTGTTATGTCAGATTCAAGACAATGCATGCATCATTTTCCTCCAGGCCACATTCAATAGCCAGAGACTTTTTACTTCGATGGTGCCCACATGAAGCCTGGATAAACCCTCAGAACTATTTTGAGGATTTAATTCCACAAAGCTTCTCTTGGAGTTCACAGTGATTATGATGAAGTTATAGATCATACAGTCAGCAAAGCTGCGGTTATAGTTTTGGTTTGGCCTCCGGTAAATAAAGGCAACATATTTACTCCTAAGAGACATGCGTCTTTACTGTATTACATTTGGCATGTCAGGCAAAGCATCCAATAAAGAAAATCACATTTGTTTTTCATCATTTCTAAAGCAACCTATGACATTCTCAATACTTGGAATGACATAAGCAGGTATATGTGTTTGTGTATTACTCCCACTAGCTGACTGCAAAACTACTGATAGATGGCCAAATATGCCATTTGTAATCAGCTCATCTGACCTGTGGCATCTTGGTAATTGACTGGGGAATTATGAAGAGCAAAGTAAGGATTGCTGCTCGGGCTTGAACCACTTTCAGGAGTAACAGAAAGCAAGAAGTTATGCAGGAACTCACGAACAAAACATGTAATTAGCGCCTGGTAGTCAATGCACATGACGGGCAACATGTTACATAAAGACTCAGCTCTCGTACACTTGCAGGAGAAGAGGCCGGAGGCAAAGGAAAGCACTGCTGCCTTCAATGATGCTCCGTGATGTAGAAATATGTTCATGAATCTTCATTTTTCCACCAACAGATCAAGCCAAATTATTTAATGATGTATCTAAACTTCCACAGAAATGTTGCACTTACAACCAACTGCAGGGACTGAGTCTAAAAAAAGACTAATAAGCCTTCTGACAGGAAACCTCTGTCCCTTGGATACTTTGACATAAGTAAAGCATCAGTCTGCGAGGTTCCTTGTGTTCCATGTGCGTGCTGAACGCTGCTGTTCAATGGAATTTAAGTGTTTCATGAGTGAGTGTGATTGAAAACAAAAGTGAAACAAAGACAAAAAGTAAGTGTTTTTTTTCATATGGACTCCTCTCGTATCAGGGTGAAGTGAAATGGATTTACCTCTGACCCAAATCTTCTTTGTCTGCTTTTGTTTTAATAAATGGGGTGGAAGATTTTCACAGGTACAATAAAAGAGGCTTCGCTTCGCCAAACATATTCTAGGGGTGCAGAACTGTGCGGGGGCTCTGGAACATGACATGATTATACTTCAGATATTTTTCAGTTTTGGGGCCAAGAGTGAGCTGTTCTCATTAGGCCAATTTATAGTCATGCCCCAGCCTGATATACTTCTTTGGACTGGTAAAATATTCTGGATTCTGAATTCAGTTCAGCAAACTCTGTGGAGTTAATATATTGCAAATCATAGCCTTTGCCTTTCTTCAATTCCCAAATTTGAATTCATTTTTATTGAGTGATCTAAAATGTATCAACAGTGAACATTACACGCACACATGCAGTGTACTGTAGTACTGATTGGTGATTAGTAATGGAAAAGGCAAGTTTGCACGAACAACACAGATGGGAATGACAATGTAGTTTGAAGGTCTGTGACATAAATAATACATTTATCAAACTGTCTCCTCCTGTACTCATAGAAAACATTATTTTGCACCTGTTAGTGGGAACAAACTGATGTTTCCTCCAGCCAATAAGAGAAGGAAGGTGACCCATCGGTGGGAGAAGCCGTCAATGGTCCTTTGGGCCTTTACTGTAAATGCGTGCTACATTTCATGGATAACTTGCACGTGTATAATTGACCTTTTCAATGAATTGAAGCAGGCGTATTGAGCTGTGCAGTGAAGGTTACTTCGTGATTAAGTTCCACCTGTTGTTGCTGGAGGCATGGTCGCTTGGCCATCATTAAACATGCTTGTAATGAGTCCTCCAGCTACCAAACGTGACGCTTGTAGTTAAGCCACAATGAGCCACGATGAATGATGGATGAGCCGATGTCCTTCCCTCTTGTTTGGTCTGGCGGTGAAGGACATTCGACCAGAGCTGTGGACCTCCAGAAGGACACAATCTCCTTTTTTCTCCGGGAAAAAGATTCTGTGGACCCTGATGAGTATTGCCGCTGACTGAGACTAGACGCTACCTGGCATTGTTTCGATGCCCCGCGATGCATCAGTGGTAAACAAAACACAAAACAAAAACACACACTTTTCCATTGCATTTAGAGAACAAAATACGTTACATTGACTGGACACATTGAATGCTTGTCGCTACCCGACTGTAACATATGCACGTTTAATGTATGTAATGGGAATCTGTTTAAAAACATGTTAATACGTGATATGTGTTCTCTGAGGTACTTTTCATTATTTTCTGCCCATTATATTGTCCCTTAGGAAAGGACTGCGCTGCCAGAGGGATCCTTCTCTGTGAGACTTGTCCCGGTAGGCTGGTTTCATCAGCTCTTTCTTGGGATGTGTTTTCCTGCCACTATTGTGTTTTCACAAGTACAAGCAACATCCTATAATGTGAGAATTATGGATGGATGGAGAAACATGCATGACAGACAGTATATCAATCATGACACCAAGATGTGGACATTATCATTGTACTTCTGACTGACAAGGGGTTCGGAAAGATTGTTGAGGGCACTGCCAACGTGTCACCGTAAATACCTTTTTTGATTTCAATACCAGGACAACGGACATGAGCTTTACATTAACAGCATTTACCAAATCAACATCTCGGGGTGATTAAGAACATGTTTTCCAAGAGCAAACGCTCTGATGGTGGATAGACGGAGTGTGTTGATAATTACACAGTGGATAATGGACGGAGGGCAGTAGCACATTGCAGGAGGTGCTGGACCCAATGGGCCATGATAATTAACCAAAATCTTAATGACACGAGGCAAAATGATTCCCCCATGACTCGTATATGATAAATATTTAATGTTTCATTACAATAATGATGGGAATGCAAAATGCCAAACCACTAACTGTCAAACTTTTGCTTGTAATTAGAGGAGGCTCTAGTTGTCTCTGTCTAATTTCCCAGTGCAGCCTCTGCCAACATTTAGCGCACTCATGAAAGAGCAGTGACAGGGAAGGGAATTGTGTGTAGGACACTGTTGGAATACACATTGAAGAGTTGGACATTAATTCACTACTTGGCTGCTGTGTGATTGTTTATCATATTGACAATTAAAGGGTTACAACTCATAGACCTACTTACAAAGAACGCAATCCTTTGTGTGCTTATGTTTCCAGGACAGTTTTCTTCTGCAAGTGAGCCAAAGTTATTTTTGTCCCCCCCCCTCAATAGAAAAGCACTTCCAGAATGTACTTATTTTTGTTACAGTTGTGGCCGGATGGACGAATGAGTGGGCATCTTGTAGAGATGACAAAGTGAACCAGAGCGGTCTTATACAAACACATTAGTCAAGTTATTTTGACCACCTCGGCCCTGTGTAAGCTTGCTCGACACAGTTGAGAAATCCAAGTTCAATTTCCGTCCCGGCTGCTTTAACCCACATATACACCAGAGGGAGCGGTGATCAATACACTGTACTTGGCTATCATTATCAAGACTTATACCCCCTTCAGCTCAGGGCCCATTAAATCAGAGGACCACATTCTTCCCGCCTAGTGTCTCAACCACGACTCTCGAGTCGCATTAAGGTTTGATTTACGCGTCTTTAATGACGGGCCTCCCCGTAATTGGCTGATGGCGCAAAAACACAGCTACTGCTGGAAAGGACGACCGTCTAATGCTCGAGCTGATGTTTGCTTCAGGCCGCTCGCGATCCGTCATCCACATCGAGCCGCGCTCGCGTTGCAGAAAACGGCTTCCTCTCGAGGCTGATGCCATACCTCATACACTGAGCCATGCCAGTGGCGCTCATGAATCCTCCCTGAGACGCCTGATTCCTTGCATCCATTCAGGGCATCGGCTATGTGAGACTTTTGGTCGGCAGCAAAAGTCTGTAACTTCTCTTCCCTGAAGTATTTGATGTCAGACAGTGGACTCTGATGACTTCTTTCTCTCTTGTTTTGGTCACAATTCATTGGTTCCAGCCTGAGAGGCTCTCTATATCATTAGCAGAAAAATAATTTGGTTAGTTTAATGGAGTGACTTAGACTAACAAGTTGTTGCAACAAGAATACCCTGAAGTGACTTGAGATGTATTGCCACAGTAGTAGCGGCTGCTCATTAGCTCCTTGCAGTGTTATTGCAGTTAGGCTCATAAGAAACCTGCATAATATCCATGCATGGCTGTAAAAGAGAGACGGCTGATAAATTGCATAATAACCAGATTAACAATATGTCACACTAAGCCTCTGGCAAACCGCGAGGGAATTGGGAAGATTTTTCCCTCCCCGTGAGATGAGAAAGATATAAATAGAAACCTTGAAGCACAATTTGTCAAGTTACATGAGCAGAAATGCATTCCCGTCTTCCACCCCACCCTAAATATGTAACGGTCCTTTGAAGCAGATTTCATCAAGTCATTATGAAAATGGGGATGCATCTGTGAAAGCATTGACAAATATCCAGTTTAAAGGTCACATTAATTTCAAAACCTCTGGTTTGTGAACTATAGTGTGTGACTGCAAATATGACGCAGGACATGACAATCAAAAGACATGACTGAAAGATGAACTGGCTATTGCAATATGCTAATGTCTTCTATTAGGCAAAATTACGTCTGGTTGTTTGAAGTGATAATTTTTGGTGGTTTCGAAAGCTGGAAGGGAAATTGTATTGTACTCTTTTGTCAAGGGCAACGGCCTGGCTGAACACTTTGGTTACCAATAAAGTCATAAAATGTAATGACAGGCGCCCAAACACTTTATTCTACATTACAATGCTACTTATTTAGTTTTGATTTATTGCTACCCTGAATAGAGGGCTTTTTCCAAAGTCACATTTCACTGTTCATAAGGAACACTGAAGTTTTCGGTCAGTTTGCCGAATAACTTTTTTACTCCAAATTTTTTTTGCTGAGACCATGTTTGATGGCCGTCCACATGTTAATCACACTGATGCATTTTTTTTTAAGTTACCTCTCCCTACGTAGTGCCATTGTAAAAAGAAAAAAAACATAATTTAGCATGCTTTTGAAGCCTCGCTTTGAACTTAATTCACAAAGCATTTTGTTCCTTGTATTCTGCTTCCGGAGACGTGTTATTAATCAAACATACTCCCCGGCCTGGAACTTCAGTTTATTTATCATCAATTCTCCACCTTTTATAAAACAGTTGCATATTTTGACAGGTATATTAAGTATGGAGGTTTGGTGTGGTGGAGAAGAGAACATTTAATCAAGCTGCATCCTATAGAAATATCAATGACAACAAACAAAGAAGGCAAAAAAAGTGTTATGGGGGGGGGGGGGGCTCTAAGAAAGACAATATCATAACTGACCTTTTTATAACTCCACAGAAAGGATGTAGCAATATGGCTGGTAGTTACTTGAATTCAGATTTGACACTCACTGAGCTGCTATAACGCTTTCATATGAACATGGACAACAAATCATGAAAATATAGTCATCGTGATTGTCCTTTTATGGAATACGTATGACAGAACAAGAAGTTCCATATTTCAAGAAAATAATGAGAGTGGTCCATTGGCTCTGATGGGGAGAAGGAGCAGTCGATGGTGGACTTGCTGCTGTTTTGTCCTGTGATAGCTGTGCTTTGGTAATGAAGCTCACCGCAGGTCGGTTGGCTTCGCTCCTTCTTCTCAGAGGAGCTACATTAACTCCACCGAACAATGCTTTCTCACAAAGCAAAAACAAATTGGCCATCTCAACCATTTTGATCATTTATGGAGCATTGTTTGTCTTGTGTGCCTTCAGTAGTCTATACTGTAGTGAGGAAATATAGTTGGTTTTGGTTGCTGGTGTCAGTGGAGCTGCAGTGTCTCTGTTCTCTACAGGGCAGCAAATGAAAAACGTGTGTGTTCCAGTGACGTTACAAACAAGCCAAGCCATGAATTTAGAACAGGATATTGGCTAGAGGGGAGCTGTTTGGAAAGTAATTACATCAAAGGCTGTTGTGGGAATATTTGCCACACAAAAATTGCTGCTGATGATAAGCAAGGCCCCACAAGGCAGTAATTAGGGACTCCTGCCTTATGGCCAGTGCATTGTGGCTCTTTCCTTATAATTATTCTTACATTTATGAACCTGCCAATGTATTGGAGTTACGGTGAGGGCTGAAATCTGTCGGTGTTATTGCCTATCATGCCTCTGAATTACTACTTTTTTTTTTGTATCTCTCACTGATCCTCTGCAATAAGAGTTTATGTACGATGTGTGTTTGAATCGCAACATAATTCTGTGTTGTAAGCGGATTTCTTATCTTGCCCTAATCTCTGAGCAAAATTGGAGTGTTGCATGGCCTCTTTCTTTTAAGCTTCCTTAATACTACTTTTATTATGTTGGCTATAGTCGAGTAACATGAAGAGAGATGTTGCTGCATCCTCATCTTCCACGATGCTGTCGAGCCAAATCGGCTGCATCAGAGTGCTGGGATGCTTGTGACCTTTTTGTGTACCTGTGCCGGCTGTGTTTAGCCTTTTTTATTGGTTTAGAAGTGTGTGTGTGTGTCTTTCTGTGCATGATCTCTGTCTACAATGTTCAGCTACACCCCCCTAAGCATATAGAGCCTGTCAGAGGGTGTTGACCTACATAGTCACTGTCGAGTCATGGATGCAGAGATGGGTTTTGACAGCCTTACATAGTTTTGGTTGGCAAGAAATGGAAGCTTTTTCCTGGTTGGGCATCCATGTGCTACTCTGTGTGGGAGGGTGGTCAAGTCTGTTTTTACAAAAATAAGATTACAATAATTTTCTCTCGTTAAATTCGTCAGAGGAGCAGGCTGAAATACCATCATCAGAATTTCCACCATCTTCTGTTTGCCCACGCACACCATTCATGTCATTTTGTGCCGAGACAGCACACAGTTGGCAGTGAATGATGACAATCAAGAAATTTATCGAAGACAAGTACCCGTTAATTTAGTGTCGTATGCAAATTTTTATTTCTTTCCACAACGGAAAGAATATGAATGTACGCTGTTGAATTTGCATGAATATTGCAATGGTTTGCAATCCTACTGCACCACTGCGGGTTTCAATAATGGTCAATCTCCTGTTTTTCTATATTCTGTGAAAGTCCCAAAGCAGAACTATTGTATGCAGCACCCAAAATATATTGCACAGGAAGACGATGTCCTATTTTATGTTTAATTTATGTTTCAGGCAACATGGAAATTCTTGTTCCAATGCTTTGAGTAATGGTGCACACAATACGATATCTGTGCACTTTGTAGACAAATAAATAGAATATTGTCTACTTAAGTGACAAAGAAATATGTTATTGTTCATATTTGGGTACATTATATGAGCACAATAATACCAGTGTTGCATACTTTAAGAAAATAAATCCAGTCATTCATTGCACATTATTTCATAAATTGACAGGCCTCCATAAAATATGATTTGGATTATCTCAAGAAAAGGGTTTCTAGATTTTTGCTTCAGGCATAAAAGGGCTGTGAGCTATTTCCGGGGGCTCAGTGTGCATTGATCCTTATATAATACTCTGAGTGAAAGTAATTTGAGTGTATAAACTAAACATCTGCATAGATTAGCCAAACATGTTGATGTGCTGAAAGGAGGTCATGGACTTGTTCCACCAGAACTTGTTCCAGAGTTGTACGATTTAATTGAGGCTCTTATGTGGTGAGCCGCGATCGGGAAAAGTGCAACACAACCCTAAAATGAAAGCAGATGCCGTGCACGTGTGACTGCTGCTTTAACCAATTGAAAATTATGACCCCTGATGCATCTTCCAGAAAGTTGTAAAGGACTGATTAACAGTATCCCGAGAGGGACACCTGAGGCTCTTCGCAAATTGAAATTAGAGACCGTATCTGTGAAAAATATCGAAAATGAAATAACCGAGGGTAACATTTATTTTTGTGATCACACAATAACAATCAGGGCTGTGTGATACTCTGAGAACGATGTGCCAATTTGACCGAATGTATGCAGCAACAACACGATGATGGATATAATGGAATATCAGGAAACGGATATAAAGGAGTGCAGACTCTTTCAATGTGTGTGACAATTTATATCAAAGTGAAGTGGTGTGCGTGATGTTGGAGAGGTCTGTTTGTGCTTAACTTGATCCTTACCGTTACTATCTGTGCAGTGCACACATTGAAGCCAACACTGAGCCTAAAACTCCACTGCGTCACCTTCTCTGCAAAACAACCTCACCTCGCCTGTAAACTCCACCCAGTGTCAACAGTGTGTCGACACGCGCGGAGCTTACGATTAAAGGTTCTCTATTTGATATTCAGAGCGTTAATATTGCATCAAACATCTGTTTGTAATAGAGGAGTCAATTGCCTATTGGTGCATGTGCCACGCTGGCCACCTCAAGGCTGCCGCTCTGCACACGCTCATACGGCGGTTACAGCCGATGATGACTTCCTGGCCGTCGTCGAGGAAGCGGAGCGCCCCCCTTCTGGCTCCCCCCTCCAGTAAACGCTGTCCGCTCTGTTGCCGTTATTCGCGCCGTTGGGGCTGTTGGCGCCATTCGCTGCGAGCCGTCGGCATGTCGAGAGCCGCGTGGAGGCCACAGACGTGCTCTGAATTTTGAATTTAGCACCTAAAAGATAGTAGGAGGGTAAAGCCTTGCTACAATAGCTTTTTAACATGACTGATTTTAAATAAACTATTCTGAATTTCCCCTCAATCGGATGTCACAACCTGAAGACCAAAAGATATAGTGTATAACTTTTTGTTATTTAAGGTCTGAATTAGGCATACTGTTACTTATATTAAGTTATAGACCGTGCGTTAGCCGTCATGATTTAGTCGTGCTAAATCATGACACCCCATCTTCATGCAAATTGGGCTCTTTGTCTTCTTTGCAGCGGTACTTAAGTTATAATTGGACAATATTTTATTGAGTGGGCAAAAATGTAAAGATGGTATCTCATCAGAGAATGTTGTTATTGTTGATTTAAATTAAACAACGTTTTATACTTATTGTGTATATTGATTGACTTGGATATGTTATCATTGGCTACAAAGCTCATACAGTATCATTTTGTCCATGACTCTTCTTTCCACTAGACTCTTGTCATCATTGAACGGAGCCCAAAGAAACATGATTAAAATGGTCAATCCAGACGTTAATGTTGGACATATAGTAGTGTTTGTGAATAACACAGACTAGCAAAGATACATTTCAAAATGGTTTGTTCATTTGTATGAAAATAGAACTTATGAAAGATTGTATTAGACTCATTGTTTTGGTGCTTTTTGAAGTAAATTTTAATTTCACAGTTGGTGAGCATCGGGATAATGGCAAAAACGATGTGCATTACAGTTCTATTTCGATGTGAAAGGACATTAAAATGTGCATGATTACTTAACAAAAATATGTTATTAATTTGTATTTGTGTTAAATAGGTTTGTGTCATGTGCTCTTGTGTACCAGAATATAACGTTTGTATATGTGGGAATAAAATTGGGGTCTGTGTACAGAAGCAGATGTTTTCTCTTGAGGGGGGAGCGCGCTCAGCAGTGTTTGGAAAAAGATGCATGCTGTGCTCGCTGTAATTGGTGCATGTGTTAAAGCCGATCCTTGTGAGGTCCCTCGCGCAGGCTGTTATCCTGCGTCCTCACCTTCATCCCAGTGGATTGGAATCCAGGTCGGTGCACGTCAGACATGTAACTTGCCGATCGTAACTGAAGGGGACACAGGGAGACCAAAAAGCACTCAAAGACACAGACAAAGCACCATCTAGCTCTTCTGTGCGTATCTCTTCTTGCACCAGCTCAGTAATAAAGATGCAGATTCATAAACATGCTGTGCAGGTTTTACAAATATAATCACTTTTTTCCCTCCTGTGTACATGTTTTTCTCCCGGGGGGGTCTTGATTTCCTCCTGCAATTCAAAGACCTGCATGTTTAGGTGAACTGAAGGCTTTGAATGGAGCCCGAGACAACATGGAAATGAGTGTGGCCGCGTTTCCTCTGTGTCGGTCCTGCAATAGAACGGATCGATGGCTTGTTCTGGCAAATGTTTTCAAACTTGTTCTACTTTTGGTAGTACGAGTACGCTGCTAACCTCAACAACTCTGCAGAACCATCCAGTAAGAATCCCTCTGTAATGAGACTGTTAATAGACATAGAGTACATAAACAGACAGATGTACTGGAGATAAGGGCCTTGCAGTTGCTTGACAAAACACATAACTATGTTGCTGCAGAGCTTCAAATGGATATGGGTGATGTAATGACAGACAAAGAGAGATTTTGAAAAAAGAATGTGTCCATAGTGTAAACATAATTGAACAAAGCATACCATAATATGCTGTAGATGACTAAACAGACTAAAACATTCTCACTGTAAATGCACAGCAGTGGGATCTCTGTACATTCTTTGTTCATGTTCACATCCCAAAACTTAAATTTACATTTCAATAGCTGGATCTTGCCAAATGGCAAACTCATGTAAATTATAATTCTTCTTGAAAAAAAAAGGATGAAACAATCAACAGAACTGCAGTCAACAATGGCTGTTTCCTCATTTTGATTTGCCAGCGCTAACGATCAACGAGTAATCTTTCATAACAGCTACTGATGTGTATAATATAGTGCCCATATTCCTTATGTTTTTCATTGAGGCTATGGCAGCTTGCTGGTTATGATGCTCCCTCTGTGCTTGTCAGATTACAGGCAGCCTAGACCCTCAAACCAGGAGACTATTTTTAGATGGCTAATAAGAATTAATTTAAGGCGGCGACTTCAGTTGAAACAATATGTTCAGTGAACAACACTGTCAAGGCAGAAGAATGGGGAGAAAAGTGAGCAAAGTTATGAATTACCCCCATGTCTTTGTTGACTATATAAATAATATGAGAATAATAAAAAAAAAGATTAATAATATTTTAAAAAATGGGTCTGTTTCATCTATTACTCATAACCACATGTGAAACATTAATAGCTTGCCGTGGTTTTCAATCATGTCACACTTGAACTACAGCAACTGTAAGTGTCTATTGTATCAAATAAATATTTCAAGCTTCGACATGATAAGGCCCTCTTCCTCTGTGTCGGCTCTCCAAGGCGGCTCTTTGATACCAGATTTCTCTTCGCTCGGAGACGTCATGATCCGTCTCTGACCCAAAAGCACCATCTAGATGCACTGCAGCTTCACGCGCTGCGGCCAGCTGTCATATTTAGTCCAATAAAACACATCTGAAGCATGCAATATTTATAGCGATATGCACAAAGACGCTTCCACAGACACAACTGTTGCAACAGCTCTGCCGCTTTCACAATACACCGATGCCAATTATAACAGACCTCACTATACGTGGATGGAGAAGTTATTCTTTGAACACATAGTCAATTATATCTAACCATATTCAAAATTGCATGAGGTGAGAATGCATCAGTTTCATTGTAGACATGAAATATGGTCCAATGAAAATCAGGAATAGCACAATGCACTTTACTTTTGCATATTCGTTTTTCTTTAAAATTCTACTTTTCTTATGCTAAGACTAAATATAAATATTCAACCATAACTAATTGTTGTTTAATCTGTAGTGGGCATTACTAACTTTACATAAAATTTAGTATGCGACTACAAAAAAAAAACAGAATCAGTAGAGGATGACTCAAATGGAATTTTAAGTGGCATCACTGCCTCAATATTGCATTGAGGTAATCATTTTTTCCATGAAAATCCTTTTTTAAATACAAGTATTTTCCTATTTGAGGTGTGAATGGTACCAGATGGTACTATCATTCAGTTATGAATGAAAGTTATGAGAACAGCAGGGTGTTTTTAAAAGTACCGTTGATACAAGCTCACGATAGCCGACTGTAACGCTGTCTTTTAAATGCATTCAAATGGCACAGTGAGCCCTGCTCAATAAACATTTGATTTATTATTTGGAGGCTGGACCACAATACTCAGGCAGCCAGTTAGCACATCCTGGTAATACTATAATATACTGAATTATGCCTTAATTTGGATTTTATTACAAAACTCACACCTAACGACAAAATAGGTTGTTTTGTCTATAATTACCCAAAGGACAGTTTTGCACACATTGCTTGGACAAAATCAAGCCAACAGTCTTATTTAAAGTTTCTTAAAATGAGTGATGGGAGGCCACATGGAGGCAGCTATGATGATAAGGCAATATGCCATGTATGCTGCAGTTTAAGTCCAATACAAATGTCACGATGGGGACAATAAAGTATATTATATTGAAAGAACACCACATGTTCTAACAAAGTTTGAGTTTTCGGCGGTTCACATAACACATTTCTATATTTGGGTTTTTTTCTGTGCTCCTCTCACTGGTTTGAATGGGGTGCTCTGTTGGGAATAATGAAGTCACTTCGGTTGTGGCTTTATTTGGTAATATGTATTGTTCTTCTTTATTGTACAGAAATATTGTTTCAAAACCAGCTTTTCAGATTCTGCACACTGGAGTTACAGCTCCCTCATAGCAGAGACATTTGAGCATTTAAAAATGGTTCCTGGTCAAAAAACTGTCCCAATTGAACTTGTTTCAAACAACTAATATGGTGGGTTTTGTAGATGACCTCAGCTAACATGCCCCTATTCTCCTCTTATGATCCACTTTCAATAGCAGTATATACCACGTTCTGTGTTGCTCTTAGATTGTATAGCAGCATTCCCTGTAACCCAAGAGATGGGTAACTATAAAGTGAAAAAGGTAAATCAATGAGAATCTCATCAGCACCAACTACCATCATGGCAACAACTCGAACAATAAATCACGGGATAAAAATTCAGCCCAAGTTTAAAATGTCAAGGATGATTTAAAAAAAAACAACAAAAAAAACATTGTTGACTTTAGTTTAGCTACATCTAATACCAATATTTCATAAAAACTTTTCCTGTCCACAAATACTGCATGTTTTAAGATGATTTGATCAGTTTATTGGTATCAAGGTGGAATAATAAGCTATGCAAATTGACATAACCATAGTATATGCATGATTGGAAAATAACATGGCCATAACTTCCCCTTGAAGGGCTTTAACCCCAGCTGGAATGCCTCGCCTCGTTATGCTTGGAGCCAGCCTTCAGGAAATGTAGCTGTGGGGAAAAAAAATATCTATGAGGGGTGGTGAGCAAGAAAGCGGTTGCCATGGGGATGCAGTGGCGCACGGGCTGGGAGGTGCGGAATGTTGCTTCTATGGGCCACAGGACATCAGACGTGGTGTGCAGCAGCCGGGGCTTTAATGAGCGTTGTGAGGTGTGTTGGTGGGCCTCACTGCTGCACCCAGGTTTGGGAATACCTGAAACCTCCATCCCTTCAATCCCTTCTATAGGCCGTTTTTTAAACGCGGGCCAGGATTGCATTCACTGAATGCAGAGTACAGGCTGCGCTTCATATGCAGATTAGTGTGCTTTAATTGTCGCAGCCCCTAATTCCTAATGTATGAGTGGGAACGGAAACGCATTCAAAGATGTGCATTCAAATGAAATAGTCACGGCTTCTAATGAAATATTCTGTCAGTTTGGAGTTTCTATGGGCGACTCTGCCAGTGCAACTGCTTTTAAGAAGAGGGGCACGCTGCTTTAATTAATGAGCCTCTGGGCAGCCTCGGCCGGCCTTTTAAACTCTGTTTGTTTGGTGGCCTTTATTTTTGCCTGCCGTGGACTTTTCACTGCAGGATGATGGACCAGACGTTGCATTAATAGCTTGTTGAAATCCTTTGCACTCCATTTTTTGTCTTGACAACACGCAGGATGAACATCCAACATTTTTTTAGTCGGCTTCTACGTCTTGATCTGTATTTCTGATATGCTCAGTCACCGGGATAATCCTTTTCCCGTGGGCATAGAATATTTTGTATTTTATCTCTGAAACATATTTTCAATTAACAGGGAGATGGAAATTGATACCCCATCAAATTTGATGAAAAGAAAATTGTCGATGATATTCTTTGTGTTTCTTTTTTTTTTTATTTTACATGTTACTAATGGGCATATCCAGATTGCTTAATTAGAGAAACACTAGATATGTTAATAGGAAAGGAGCTGGAGTGTTACATTACTTCCCAAATGCAAAGGCTCATAAAAACAAGAGGAATTATAAAGGTTTAAAATGTAAACACAATGGTAAAAAGAAAATTTGAATAACAAGGGCCTGGATTGTGTCCTTAGGGTTAAACTGCAGAGGAAGAGCAATTTTTACTCGAGGGAGGTGGTTGTCAATGTTTTCGATAAAACATTTCCTGTTGGCGCTTAAAAAAGAATTTCTAGTGGCTGTACTAATGAAGCAACTGAACTTTTGATTATGCAATGCAATCAAAACTCTTTGTTTTTAAAAAAGGAACTCCTACTACGTTCCCCTCTGAACAATTAATCGCAGTAAATCAGCACCTATAATCACTAATTTACTTGCTTTCACTCTGAGTAAAGTTCTTTCATTTCGTAAGTTTACTGTTAAATTATGAAGACCTTTTTCGGGAAATGTGACAATCTTTGTCCCTGTGAGGCGTTCAGTTGAGTTGAACAGAAACTAAGATTTCCCTGTTGCATTCGCACTAAACACTGAATTTAAGCTTTTTAAATATTAGTACAGATTCTATTACTTATTTTTACATCCTCCGACCATTTCAGTTTGGATTTTTTTCAAACTGGCTGGTCTTGTTGCTTACAAAACAGCTTTAGATTTTTGTCACTGTCATTACATTACATAACATTTAGCTGACGCTTTTATCCAAAGCGACTTACAATAAGTGCATTAAACCATGAGTCCAAACTCAGAACAACCAGAATCATGCAAGTACAATTTCTTCAATAAAGTTAAACTGTCAAATTGAATTAGTAGGTACAGGAATCACACAGTGACAGATGAACATTTACATGTTCATACACAGATGTGTGCTGGGAGAAAGAGCTAAAGACATGTGAGACAGCACCTTCTACAGTCCTTTGTGTTTGTTTCTGTCAACGCCAGACTGACAGTCTCTAGTAAAGATTTGTGTATGACCAAGTCTTGGAAATGTAAACGGTTTTGAAAAGCTGTTGGTGATCACAGATATTTGCTCATTTATTCAACTGTATATTGTTAGTATAAATATAGGCTACTCCAAAGATTTAAACAAGATAAAAGCAGAATACCCATTATAGTTTATAAATGTCTGATTATTGAGTAACTAATAGTGGATAATAGCCTGTATTTAATATAAACTGTATCATTGTTATCATGTTATTGCAGGCTTTTCCCAGCACCAATACAATGTTCACATAATGTAGTTAACACTTCTGTCAGCAATGAGGAGGTTACATCAGCCAGATGATCTGCAGTTACAGCACGATGGCCAATTGAGGCTTGGATGTAATGTGATACATCTAAATAAATGTGGGGTTACATTTTTGAATAAATTCCCATGATCCCTGGTTTTGAGGAGAACGTTGATGAGGTTGGGACACCTAGTAAATACCTGGATGAATAGAAAAACCCTTTACCAGTTTGCCTGTTACTATACTCCACATTTGAGAATGCTTTGCAACTAACTATATGATTCAACAGTAATCTGATACGCGCTTTCTTTCGTATTAATTTGTTTTGAGTCTAAACATGTTTGCTGCTGTAATACAATATTGTTTTTATGGAGCAACATATAACCTAATTAATCACTGCAGAAAATAACCTAATTCTATTTATAATGCAATGTAATTATTCTGCATTCGTACAATGAAATTAGGGAGACCTGCAATGTGTGTTTGGTGATTAAAGTTGATTTATTGGGACTATTTAAGGATTAGATGCACTCTCTTCCATGTATGAATATTGAAAGATATCCCAAAGACAGTTGAATTTCACAACTAAGGAAAACATTGTGGCATTCGGTCTCTTTTCCTTCACAGTAAACACACATTGACAGTTCAATTTGAATTTAACTGGAATGCTTATTGTTTTGTTCATCAGAGCCACCAGCTCAAAGTTTAACGATGACTCATTAAAGTCACTATGCCCTGGGTCTTGTTTTGCAGTGCTGTGGTGCGCTTCTTGCCAATGTACAACATCCCTGGGACTCGGATGTTGCAATAGTTTTTGAGAGTGACTGCACAATGTTGCCTTATTTATTTGTGGATATAGTATCTCTCCCTCGTGTTCCCCTCCATCTTTGAGGTTTAACTGTTCCCCTCCAATATTCAAGCCCTCCTTCCTCGCCTTAATACGACCAGTGTCGTAGCAGATGGAGCTTTACAATGAATCGTGTGTGGAAAATTAATAGTACTGAGGTGCAGAGTGTTGCATGATGCTTTTATAAGTTCACAAATATTTAATGTGTCCTTCTGAAGAGAGAAAAATGCATGAATAATGCATGCATCCAAACTAGTGTGTTATGCTAGCTGGGTAGTTAAAGTGAAACTACAGTCTGTGGTTACATTGTCAAGCCTTTTCCCCTCAGACATGTGATTAATACATTTGTTTGGTTTGTGTGAAAATAAATCAGTGTGTTAACTAGGTTATAAATGGTAAATGGACTGTGCTTGCGCTTTACACTACCAGGTTGCCACATCTTTGTTTGTGTGTGTATGCACGGTATACGTCTGTGTGCAGAATCCACTGTGTGAAGACCAATTCTCTCAGAAAAGGCCCAGATTTAAGTGGAGTAATACTTCTGTCATCATGTTACTTCTATTTACCCACTTGTCTAAAACCCTTTCTCATCTCGTGGAGCACAGGCCGTCCATGCTCCCACTATTACCACCAGTAGTGGTGTATAGCTACTACACTAGACATAGTCATTTTAACCACAATAAAACTTTATTTTTTTAGAATTCAACATTTGCAGTTCTGATGAGTTATTGATTGCATGCCTTAGGCTAAGGATTATGGGAGCTGCATAGGCTGTAGTTAAATGCAAACTAAACAATTATTTTATATTGGTTGAAATTATAAGTCCATGGTCCAGTAGATACCAAATTTGGCTTGAAATGTGCATAGACATGCCATAATGTTTTAGCTTTTTAGGAATTTATGATTTTAGATTAAGATGCTTATTCTGAACATTTTTGGATGACCATTTCACATGACAAACAATATTGACTTGGGTCTGAACTTTTTGTATGGTTTGTAACAGCTATTCAATAATGTTATCTGAATGTGTTGATTGCCATGTAACCTCTCAGAGAGGGATTTCAGTTTTTGCCTACATCCCCCCCTGAACCTCCCCATTCTTCCATCGATTTTAACTGGATTTTGTCCGAATCCTGAGCTCAATATGAAAAGGAGCCCAGGCCACAGTCATAAAAACCCGAAAATCCAAAACAGAAACATGGATATGTCATCTCTCTGATGATTTACCATGATTACTATATCTCAAAGTAGAACACGCATTTCACTACAATTTCAGGAGTGGGAGCAGAAGTGTGTTATTCCTTACCTGACCCCCTATTCTTTCATTTTACTCAGCGCTTTGTGTAGATCAGGTGTACCAACCTCAGCATCCCAGCAGAGGAGACATATATGCTGCATTGCAATGAAGACTTCTATTTGACATTGATGCACCTTTGTGGTATTATATGCAAATTGGCATGGATGAAGGCGGAGACTGTTTGATGTGCAAATGATGATTTTGGGGCACTGCAAATGTGCACACCACTGCTTTTCTGTTAATTGCCTCCCCTGTGGAGTCAAAAAACTTTATTAGAGAAGGAATGAATGTGAGCCTAAAGAGAACGAGTTTCACCTTTCACGGTTTGAACCGGTGGAGGACTGAGTGTATTCATCAACACAGGCTGTTATGAAAGTGTAACCAGGTAGATAATTTGAGTCCGTAATATTTTCATTTAACGATTATTTTCTAATTTTGATGCAACCAGACTGTTAATTTAGGTTTTAAAGTCATTCTAATCTAAATATATTTCTGGGTCACAGCAGTTTCACCCAGCAGTTTCACCCAGAGGTGTTCTCATTGGTGATTGCGGAAAATGCAAACTCCCGATTGGAGAAAGGAAAATAAGTCCCACCCTGCTGGCAGGAAGAAGAATTGACGTTACGGAGGAGGACATATAAACTACAGTTGTGAAATAGAGTGTTACATGTTAAATTAAAGCAGCATATTTTTCATTGTTAGTTGCTGGAAAAATGGATATGGGTTGTTGCCAAATTAATTATTCTTGATTATTTGGTACTTTTGTTTGTGTTATACTGTAGCTACATGTTTACAACGCGACTGCTCAGTGTTACTTAGAATATTTAGCTAGTAAGTTTAAGAGAACTACTAAATATCTGCATTGAGATTACCTTACATGAATGTGAAGTAGGTGAAGTTATTCTTTTGTTGTTACTCAGTTCATGATTCAAAAAAGGGAAACACATACTGTTTAACTCAGGGTTAAATAGCTAAACATAATTCCGAATTGGTTAAAGGAGGATTCAATGCTCCATGTGAGAATTGCTGTGTTCATTTTGAGAATCTTGATGTGACACACATTATGGTCATAACATAGATATAAATGTCATGACAGTAATAGCCTTGTTTTATACAGTCTAGGTTTTTGAGGGTCCCTGGATACCTTGTGATTCTGGATGTTGGATGTTGAACTCTCCCTGATGAGGGAGATGGCGAGCCACCCCTGAAACCCGATCATCTCCTTACACCGAAGAGTTGGATAGAAGATATTCTCTGTTGCTGAGGAGAAGACAACCGCTTCTTCATTTCCGATCACCTGAGTGCACCAGTGTGGTAGGATTAATTTAGGAAACAATAGAGCTCATGACTGACTTATTCTTTTGATTTTGGAACTGAAACTGACTGACTATTGGAACGGACTGTGAAAGGAAACGAGGAAAGAACTTGAACTTCGAAGGAACTAGATCTTAAAGCAACAAACTGAATGAACACTGAGACAAATCAAGGATATGTTCACCATTTCAATGGAACTGTGTTGGTATTATTTAGAATAAGAGCAGAGTCAATGTTGGGAAAGATGTCACTTGAATGTATGTTTTTTTTCTATTTTCATATGGTTCAATATAATCTTTGAAATCAAACCAGTCAGTGGCTCAATTTTCTTTGTGTGTCGATTCTTAACTTGTAACCTCTCCCAAACTAACCTAGACCTTGGCCCAATAATCATTTGAATATCCTGCTGTCACTAAGCGGGTTACAAAAGCATAGGCTGTAATTGTAGAGGGTGCTCTACACTTTTATTGGAGGCGGGGCCTATACGTTGTGCAGTGAGGAATTGGCTGGAAATTGCAACACTATGGTCCTTTTTGAAAGAAGAAGTACACACTCGTGGTGAGAGTTGAAAGAAATGCAACATGTCTCAAGTTGTAATGTTTATTGATCCTCTCAGTGCTCACACTAAAACTGTAATAACGGGATGTTATTGTACTCTTTGGCCTAGTATCTTACACTACACCAAGAAAAGGTCAGCCCAGACAGAGTTTGCAGTTGTTGCATATCAGTGTAAGCTGCTGCCTCATATTTGCTCTGCATTCTTTACCATTTCATAACTGCAACTGCAACTGGTAAACTGAGCTGTAATGAATTATGTTATCAGATTTATTTGCATTGAATTTGTGAAAGACCCTTTGATCAGATTGTAATCAAAGACAGTTTATTTCACTTGCATTATACATTACCAGTTGTCAAAGACATTGCAGAGCAAAGGGGCCGACACATCCCACGTGTGTGCCAACCACAGCTTTACAGGCAACTAGCATCCGGAGCCTTTCTGGTGCTGCATCTGATGCAATGGAGAGCACGACTACACATAAGTGCACACAAACATGTTCGAAGACTTTTTGACACGTGGATGAACAGAAAGTGATGGACACCACAATCCATTAAGAAATGTACATCTTTTAGGTGATTTTTTTGTATTTTATGTCGGGCTCAGTGGAGCTTTAAGCAATTGTTCTGTGTCTGAGGCATATCAAGAGTTTTGAAGACATACGGGCTTGTGTTTTTTAGTTTTTGTTTTAGTGTCACATGAAATGTACAGGGGGCATCAAATAAACCAGAGAGAAAAAAAAAGGTGTGTGAATCTTTTTGGTATAACAATTAGATTTACATTTTTGGGGTAACGAATGGATTCAAAATTGGATCTTGATTCAGTAGGCCTTTTTATAGGGCTGCTAATTTCAGAGATCTACTTCAGTCCACTGTGTGCTAATAAATGCTGTGTGGCTAAATATGGCATTAAAGCAGAGTTAAGTGTATATAGGATTATGGAGATTTTATATGTAGAAAAATGTATATCAACTGATTTCAATAATTTAAAGCCACAAAGGCAATATATAATCATGTTAAACTTTCACAGATTGAATACAGCCTTTTATTGGATATAAAGCTGTAGAAACCGAGGGCACAACAAGGGCCGCAGGTTTGATTTGAACCTGGGCGCCACAACACTTTTCACAAAAGACTTTAAGAATAACAAATTCAACAACAAATAATAATCAGAACCGGATCATACAACTCACGTTTCTGATCGGATCACAGATCGGATCAGCACAAAAGAAAAAAGGGAACAAATCTAACTTTTAGAGATCCTTGATCAAGTATTTTATGCAACCAATACTAATTGCCGATCATTGATTAACCATATTTGCAAATACAGATTCCTTTGGTTCTTTGATTCTAGCAGCTGGTCTACACGGCCACATACTATTAGATTATTTTTTGCCCCCGAACCAAATATAATTTCCAGCACTATGAAGTCAGTGTAAACCATCAAAAAGTCTAAATTTTATTCTTTTACTATGTAATAGTAATTTTGTGTTTTTCTTTCTTCACAAAAAAACAAATTCAAATGAGAAGGAAATAAAAGATGGTATTTTTATTTATTAAAACAAATCTTGTGATTAGTTTTAATGATGTATTATACGCTGCTTCGTGGTGATCTAATAGCTATTCATGGTGTTATGAAAACATTCCTTCAAACAACTGGATTTATTCAAGTTTCTCACCAACATTACGTTTTACAAGAATATATGTGAACGCATGTAATCTATCTTCGTTGAAGAAAAGCAGAGAGGCCGATGTCCTGATCGCATATTTTACTGAATATTGGCGGATAACGATCGTCAGTAAAACTTAAGTTCACACTGTAATCGTTAATGTTAAACTGTGTAATTAATCTGTGGTTCATATGCGTGTCGGACCGTGAGGAGGGATCCGTACGGATCATGGATCGATAATGGACCGTTACACCACTAAAAATGCCTGTAAAGCATCAGCCAGCTGTCTTCTATCGGACTCTTTGTCTCTATTTATTCCTGTCTCTCATTATAAAATATCCTGCAATTCACAAGGGATTGTTGATTCATGAAGTTGAAACGAGGAGTTGTCAATACAATACCCACTCATTTCATTACATAAACATAAATAGGGTGGCAGCTGGCCGGAGGGAGATGGCCAAGAGATGGCCTGAAAGTTTCCAACTCACTGCTGGCTACATTGTAGGTAATTTACAGTAACTCAATTACAGCAATTACTACTACTCGCCTAACTTTTAAGTGGTTACGTCACCAGGCTGATCTCGACCAGATAGGTATGTGGTTGCTTTACTTGTAACGTAATGCCTGCTGGCTGGTAGAACACAGTCCTACATTCATCTATTTTTTCCCCTACCTCCCGCTATATTCCATGTAGGTGTCCCAGGGCCCCGGGTGCTGTCTCACTGGCTTACTGGCACAACTGGATGGAGTTGGACTATCATGTCATTTGTTACACAGGAGTGAAAAATGCTTATTGAATTTGTTGCAGGTGGATTTCAATCAGGTTTTAGAGACATGCATGATCTAAAAAGATGATTATTGGGCTGCTGACTAACTTCGGTTGCATTGCTGTGCCTAACTTTCTAGGGTGCGATTTCAGATAAACATACACAGACAGACTCCCAATGAAAATGTTTAGGTTTTTGGAGCCGGTCCTCTTTACTGTGTCAGGTATGTTGCACTGCCATGTTTCTACAGTAGCCTACAACAGACAAACCCAACCCTGGCTTTAGACAAGCCCTTTTGCCTCGGCCACTGTAGTTCTACAAACTTGCCACTTGTTGGCTTCTTTAACAAGTGAATTATCAGTTTGGTGAGCATTTACAGCACAAGGTTAGTGTTAATGACATTGTAGCTCTTTAGGCATTTAAAATACTTTTATACAATATTGGCGATGCAGTACTGGTCAGTAGAATACATTCATTGTTGGTTTTGGTCTTATAGGATTTGGTGACAATAAGAAAAATAAAAGAGTATTGCCATCTTTATCCTATTAAGCAATTGCATGTTAAGTATTTTCTTTAAGACACGAGCATCCATAGCAGCAGTGTCATATTGTATCTGTTTGACGTCCATTGTTTATAGGATGCCTACAAAGACCGCAGTTTGTTTTGACTGTGACTGCAGCAGATTGTCTGATAGGAGCTTGGCCAATTTGTGAATTCTCAGTGGCCTGTTGGTGTTGTTGCAACGTGCTGTCGGTCAGGCGCTCCACCACCACAGCTTCCCACTTTCTCGCTGCCGGGAGATTGTTGTCCAACAACATTAGCAAGTCCAGAGCTCTGTTTTTGCAATAATGTTGCATTCTAGTCAGAATTGGGGGAAAATTGGGTTTTGCCTCAGAAGCTCACATGAAAAATATATATATTTTGTATCTGTAGCAATTCAGCTTTAGTTGGTCAATTTGGTAATATTCAAGATATTATGTGCATTCTCACAATGAGAGCGTAGCATCACATGAATAAAAGCATCGCAGGCCAAGTCGTGTTGGAACGAGGAACTGAATCATTTGCTCTCTTAGCACGCTCACAGCTGCCTGTAGATAAGGCTTTGTCTTGTGTTTTAAGCAGATATTTGACGCAAAGATGGGTGTTTTCTGTGCCTTGGAGGAGCTAGTAGTAAAAGTGCAGTAAAAATGGCCAAGGTTGACGTAGGACAGATAAGAGCTACACATTTATTATAATTAAGCAAGCTGCTCCTGCCTCTCAAGCTGTTGTACTATCTACTTCCATTAGAAAAACAGACCAGACAATCAAAGGAAGGCAAGGAATGATGAATAAATACTGGTCAAATCTGCTGAGCTAATTTATGGTAAAGGGGTTTCGGAACACATAAAGGATAATCTTCAGAAATTACCTTTTAAATATCATAGAAAGATATGGGGACACTTCGATGGCAGGTGTAGGAGCTGCATGATCCATTAGCAGGCTGAGGTGGAAAGTTGTTTCAGCTATACAGTTTTCTCCCCCACTTGTCAAATATGCTTTGTTGTTTATTAATTTGACATTTAAAAAAACAAACAAATTCAAGGCATTCTTCTTGTGTTTGGTATTTTCCTATTGCAAGGAGAGAAACAGTTTCAGGCAAAGAGTCTTTGTTCAATTAATTAATTACTGTTGCTGGTACCGTTGTTATCCCTCAAAATATTTTGTTGTTTTTGAAACAATTGCCCTTCAATTCCATACAGTAGGAACAATTAATCTCTACACATCCACTGACAAAACAACCACTCTCGGAGAGAATGGTATCTAAGGCCTGGCCCTGCAGGGTGGTGGGCTTGGTGATTAATATGGGGGCAGAGCAGGAGGGCTGCAGAATGATTAATTGAGCTCAGGACCTCATCTGCAATGTTTTGATGAAAATGAAGAGGGGATGAAGGGTTGTGGTGGTGTGTATGTATTGTGGGGGAGGGAGGAGAGTACGGTATCTTAATGAAGCTTCTATGTGTTGGTTTACAGTAGGTGTGTCTGTGTGGATGGTCTCGTGTGGCTATGTGTGACGACTCTCTCTGTTTGCCCACCTCTCTCACTTTATGATTTTAAAGCTCAACATTGAATAAACGCAGAAGGATCCACATGTCTTCACCTCACCGACGCACACATCATCTATAACCTTGCCAGGCACACGCCTACAGTTTACAGTTGGGCTTTTGATAAAGTTTAATTTAACCTTGCCTGAGGGGAAGGACATTGTGCACCAGTAACTTCCTCTCATTCTGTTCCACTACTTCCTCAAGCCATGCACAGCTTAGAAACGGATCCAACATGGCGAAACTGTGCACACTGTGTAGATGATGCAACTTGAGAGGGAGCACGAACACAGCCATTTCAGACGAGCCGCAATTATCACTCGGCGTGCAAAGGGCTGAATTGTGCTCAAGAGACGGTTTGATCCTCAGGGGCTGAAATAAACACCCGGGGGATACAAGGTGACATGCAGTTGGCGTTTTGTGATACAAGAGAAGTGATGGCCTACTTTGTAGTGAATGCAGCTCTTTCATTTGATATTAAAGACCGAAGGATCTCATTAGTATGAAAGCTGTAGTGTGTATGTTGGTCAGTTTATCAAAACAGACTTTTCAAACAGGCAGAAATGTCTGCTCCTTTAACCACTAAATTGATCCTTTGACCACTGGTGAGTGTATGCAAAACACTTTTCCGTTGATAGCCTGCATTTTGTTTTAAAATTAAATTAACTTTAGTCTTTCAACCTTTTGTTAATTCTTGCTTCTGATTAGCGAGATGGTTTTCTCCACCCCTGCTGCGAGCTGAGCTCAGCCTGAGATCTTCCGGCAGTGCTGTGCTCAGTCGAGCTTGTTCTACTACAGCTCCTACAGGCTCTGGAGGACCTTTTCTCATGAAGCCAGCAAGCCATGTCTTTTAGCAATTACTGACTTGTTATGCTTCTTTGAAAGGCCCATTTTCTAAGTATAAGTGAGGAAGAATATGATATTCTGTTGTACATTTAGCTCAACTGTTGTTTTAAACTACTACAAACCAACCAACTGCAAAACATCTACAGCTTGCTATAGCTAGTTTGAGGTATTTTATCCAGTAGATTATGTAAAGCAGCAGGGTTCTTCTGGACCACCTGACTGAAATGTAAATTATTAATGTTACAAGTTTAGGTTTGAATTTCTTTCCTAAAGACCTCCAATTAGGTTCTAGACACACTTATTAGAATAAAGAGTGAATAGCACATGCAAGATGTTTCCTGTGGCTGTTTCATATATTAAATGCCACACCATGATTCCCCAATTGAACTCTGTTGATGTGAAGCAGCCGCATTATGAAATCCTGGGGTTTCACCAGCAGCAGTAACAAATACAACTCTGTTGCTGATTTGGTTAAAAACAGTCACATTGAGTTTGTGAATGCATTATTACCGCTTAGGTATCTAATAAATAGAGAGTAATCTCACAATGCAAATACACTAATGAAAATCTAAAGGATTATAACAATAAGATGTTTCTGTATGATACTTTCATCAGTTGAGGGTTATTTCTTTTTAGAAATTAAAAGCAGATGTGTGCACTTCTTATTAATTAATGAAGAGCGATACCTAGTATTATGCTTGACTGACAGCTTAACTGAGCATTGTAATTTGACCTCCATGTATCCAAGCTTTCTTTGTGAAACACTTTAAAAACTTCTCTGGAGAAGCAATTAATGCTCAAAATAGAACTTCTATATTCACTACATTGCATTATATTTTCATATCTGTCAGCGTTCCCGAGGTCTGCGGAAAATTACAGAGGTGTCGTTCCTTTTTGGTATAAAAAAATAAAAGAAGCTGATGTAATTATTCCGATTTAAAGTGATGTTACATCTGTTTAGAAGAACTGGATGTGACAGGACTAACTTCAGTGCTCTTTGTTTTTTCTCAGGCCAATCTAAATGCAAAAGAAATTGAGATTGAGAGAGGAGGATGAATTCTGTTCCTAGGGTTGCTCTGACTGTAAATCTCAAAGAAGTGGGCTTTAAACCCACCAAAATGGATCCAATTACAAAGAGGGCTTTTTGGTGACACTTGTGGAACTGTGTGTAATTGTATAACCCTAATTTTCCTGGCATGGAGGCTCTGACAGAGGCCTGTCATCTCCCCCTAAGCCTCTTCTCTAAGGCACGATGCTGAAATGAGATCTCGTCTGAGCTGCGAAAATGTTGAAAGTAATATAACGGTCACCAAGAGAACAAAATCACCTTCTTACGGAGAAATATCTTAGGAAATACGGCTCTAGCTTCCATATCTGGCCCCTCTGCTCACATGATGCAGTGAAGAGGGCTGTGTAACCTTAATGTTCTTGCAGAGGACAAACAGAAAATCACCCAGCAATTTATTGTCAGCATATAGACTTTCTTGGATACTTGATAAGGGACATGAGCAAGCATGTGCACATATTCCTGAAAGATTACTATAATTCTTTAAGTTAAATAAAACAAAGTTTTAAGGAATGGAGCAGTGGGGCTTGTGTTCCTGGCTAAATTCACCTGGTGTGCACCCTTCCCCCCCTAGCAATGCCTCCCAGACCTCACGGGCAGCAGCAGCGTCCTCTGGCATGGCAGCCTAATGGCTCATAAGTGTTTTATAGCAGTGCATGATTGTGCATTAACATCTGGCTAGTCCCTGTCTACCTCAACTATTGCCAGACCCCCTTTACACCTTGCTTTAAATTATGTCTTGCACCAATATTGTATCTAGTTATGATTTAGCCTGATTATATTTACGCAGCAGAAGAGACGCTAAACGCAGACAGAGTGGTGGTGAATGCATGTTGTCCCTTTGACTTCAGTATTTCATTGACTGGCCAGAACCAGGCTCTGATTTAACAATGAATACATGTTTACATTGTAAGGCAAAACAGTCTTCATGTTAATTTGAATGTTTGTCTTTCCAAAAGAAAAAAAATGTATTGAATTTTTTTCTTTATGAACATGAACTGTATTGCATGTTTTGTTTAAGAAAACTAGATTCTGGGAGGGTGAGTGAATATAGAAGTGTGTTTGTGTGTGTGTGTGTGTGTGTGTGTGTGTGTGTGTGTGTGTGGGGGGTGCTCTGAAAATGACTGCGGATAGTAGCAAATATCCTACCTTTGATCTTTGCAACCATCAAAGAGATCCGTCCTCCCGAAGTCAGACACCCAGCTACAAGCGGTGCTGCATTTCATATGCTTTGAGAGGATGTCAAACAGCATCTCTCCGTTTCTCTTCGGCTGGTCAGTAATCTCTACACAGAAATACTGTGAGATTGTTGCTTCCTAGATCACAGACTGCCAGCCACTAGCCCACAGTTAGCGCACTAACACATGTAAAAGCCATGCCCATAGATATCAATATATGAATGTCAAAAGATGAGAAATAAAGTCTTCGTTTGGCTTTTTACTAGACAACTGACAATGAATCAAAGGAAATCCATTATTCCCAAATTAACTACTCACTCCAGACATAGTGCTTTAAGGCACTACGCTTATGCCTCCTTTTGCATCTCTAACGGATGACCAATGGCCAGTGTGCTGCTTGAAGAGCTCAATTTCCCAATGGGTCAGTGTTCCATTTGTACTGTTATGTTCAAAAACCTTTGGGTGGACCTGAAAATGTCCGGAGACGAAAAATGATGATAAAAAGTGTTATTAAATTAAGTGTTAGAAAAAGAGTATTTGCTTCTCATTGGTTTAGCTTTACAGGAAATACATTGACACACAGTCTGCTCATAGGCTGAGCCGTCTCTCTGTTGGTGCGCAGGCGTGTCCACGCCTCTTGGCCCTTGACGTCATCACACGGCGCTCCTTCTGTACGTTTTTCCAACGTGGTCCTTTTCATCTCCCATCCTTATTGCTTACATCCTTTTAAGTATCACAAAGACATTCTTTAACAAGTGGTTGTTACAGTAAACCAGTTACCTTTAGTAAATTATCTACAGTATCTATTCAACTATCAGTTGGCAGTCAGGTGCAAATAAAAGGTAGAAATGTGCCAAAGAAGGCATTGAAGAAGACTACAAGCTAGTAAACATAGATGTGAACAAAAGAGGATTCAACATTTTCACTAAGTCTTATGTTTTATGTGGAAGTTCAAGGCATTTTGAAAACTCTACAGGGCACCTTTTTTAATGTTTTCTATCCTTATACATACACTGCGATGATCAAAGATATTTAAATTGTACTATATCTCAGTACCCATATCACCAATAACACATTTTTGAATTTCATTATCCTCTAGTATTAATGGCTTTTCACAGAAGATGTGCCTTTCCATAAAATAGAGAACACCAAACCTTGTAGACTGGTAGTACTGCCTCTGCCAATTCTAATCTGTGTAAATGTTAGAACTTTAAAATCACATTTTCCTCCCCCATGACTAAACTGCTGGACTGCAGCCCAAAGGTCCCTTCAGCTATAATGTGTTATTTTTTATCATGTCACAGTGAAAAAGGTATTGTAACCCTTTTCTGTACCAATGCAATTTTTTTCTCACACAACCTTCTTAGGGTCAGAACAATATGTACAGTTTTGTTATCAGGGTTGCAGTTAATCTGTAGCGTGCACAACTGGGGAAATTACTTCCTCTTTGCGATCAATCCAGGAAATGAAGCTTATTTGACTGTTTCCCGTACTGGGATTCACTCAAAGTAAGACTGTTAGTTGTGAAAAGACGTGGAACTGTGAATAACATTATACCTGAAATACTCACGGGGTGTGATTTATGTGACTTCTTAATTTTTCTCCACAGTACGCGGTTTACTTGATGTGACTTAAATTTCTCGATAAGTGGTGGTTTTATGGGGACCTTGAAGAGGCGGCGTGAAATGAACCGTCTTCTGCCGCATTCCATCCCTCATGTCACTCTTCATTTAGGTGACTTGCAGCCATTTCTGCCAATCACATTTTAACGACAAAAAAGCCAACTCATCAGCCCAACCGGGATACAGCAATTTGCCGCTTCCCACTGTGGAGTTCAGCATCAACAATGTAGTCTCACTCCACCCACGACAACCATCGACCAATCTTCTGTTTATGAGATTTATTTAAATGTTGTTTTCGAGCCTTTTCAAGATATTGTCTATAGCCTGCTAGTGAAGGCACACAGTACTAAATGCAGACAGTGATGGCTTGTTTTTTTCCATAATGCAGTGGACGACTAAGTGAAGAGCCAATTAAAATTGATCTTTTTGCTGAGCAATGGAAATCCAATTCACTGCAGGATTCAATTGGTAGACTTCGTTAATGTGATGATAGCTGAACCTAAACGTTTCAGTGGAGTTCTTTTTGTTGTTGTTGTAATCACGCAACAGTAATTTGTGCCTTTTAATGTTGCTCCAGGGCTGCACTGTCACCTCACAGCAAGAGGGGGCACGGGTTTGATCCCCGATCCTGTGCGGTCCTTCTGTGAGGAGTTTGCACGTTCTCCCCGTGGAGGCGTGGGTTCCCTCCGGGGTTCTCCGGCTTCCTTCCACAGTCCACAGACATGGAGCTTGGGTTAATTGGACTCTAAATTGCCCGTAGGTGTAAATGTGAGCATTAATGGTTGTCTGTCTCTCTGTGATAAACTGGCTTCCTGTCCAGGGTGAACCCTGCCTTCACCCAATGCCAGCTGGAATCGGCTCCAGCGCCCCGCGCCCCTGAATAGGATAAGAGGTTTGGATAATGGTATTTTGCTCAATAGCACTGGGTGTGGTCTAAAATGCCACATTTTTGGTCGTCTTTTCACCTCTTTTGGTTCCACTTTTAGATTTGACTTCAGATCCATACCACATGTTCATATCACATGATGTTTAAGCTTTCATATTTAGTATAAATGCAGTAAAGAGTAAAATACAGAATAAAGAGTACACAGATCACATATGACCCCTCAAAATGACAATAAATCCCTGTGTGAAACAACATGAAGAGCACGTTTTCATGTTTTGAAGCTCCTCTCTGTCTATGTCATTAAGAAATAACCAGGCTCTAATGATGTTGAAGGCCTTCAACTCGTCTTGCTCTGCTGAAGGTAAACTTAGTCCATCTTGCACAGTTATAATGGCATCTGTTTCTCTGTGAGGAATTGTAACATATATCTGCAGTAACTACTAAATCACTTGAAGGAGAATAAATAAATGTAAATTAAATTACCCCCTGTGCTTTCATCGGCATTCACGCGACATTGGGAGTGTGCACGTGGGAATTTGTCGTTCAGGAGACTTGATTAATTATGCCACACACAATTAGCCCATCAAATCGAGTGTGTCCTCCTCTCCTGTGGAAAGGTGATGTCAGAACGTTATGGGGCATTAGGCAGTAGTGCTCCTTGTATTTTTTTTAGAGATCACCAGAGAGTCGTAGCACCAGGGCAGAGGCACATTTGCAGGCTGTTTTTGTATGAATAGGAAATCGTGAGGCCTGCAGGGTAAAGAGAAGGCTAACTGATCCTTTTAGACCAATGTCAATACTGATACCCATCACTGTTTGCAATCCCAACAGGGTCCATGGCCTGCCTGTAATGTCTGTGGCTTCTCAGTGATTGAGAGAAGAAATGACAGTGAGACAAATTAAGAGAGCAGACAGAGATGGCTGCCCCTAAAGCTTCTCATTCCCGAATGCAAATTGTCTCCTAATACTTTGCTTCTAGGTTTAGCACAGACATCGAAAGGAGTGAAGAGCCCTGAAAACGCAAACATTATTATTCCACTTTCCGCTTTGTCATGGATATCAAGATGTGGTTGCATACTCTCCATGCGAGTCCAGCAGAATCTATAATCTACCACTGCTATGACTCACGTTCCATCATAATGTATGGACTCACATTCCCTCATAATGTATGGACTCACATCCCCTCATAATGTATGGACTCACATCCCCTCATAATGTATGGACTGTCAAACATCACGTTGACAACATGTCGCCTCATCAGTTTAAGAAAGTCTTCTGGAAGTATCTGCAATACTTTTTAACATGCATTTGGTGATGGATGATGAGAAGTGATAGTTTTCACTCTGCAGAGATCGGTTGTCAGTCAAACGGTACACTGTGCACATCTGGATGTGTTTTTGTTTTCCCTCTGTGGCTTTGGTGGCTTTCCTCTGATGGCCACTGTCTTATGCTGACTTACCAGTTCTTTTATTTATACAAAGATACATCTTGTTTCCAATGCAAGAAATGTCAAACTCATTAGTTATTATACTGATGTTTGCCCAGTTCCCCCAACCAGATGTGTAGCACATGTAAGAGACTGAATGTACTGGGTAAAGATGAGGACCATTGTCTTGTATGAAAGTGTTGGATCATTGCAGTGTACATCTACAGTCATTACAGTAATCGTGATTCTGAAGTGTCTGTGCCTTTTTTTCACTAGTATGTTTATTTCAATGATATCAGTTGTGGGATTTATTCTGCGTTCCTAATATATGTATTTTATTTTAGATGACCACTGTAAACAAGTGTGCCATATTAATTCCTGTTTTTGGCTAATTGAGGAATCATAAAAGATCATCATAAAGTATCAAATATATTTCCCACGGAGCCCATAACAAAACTCCCTCATAGCTTTTGTGTTTGATTTTGCCACGCCAGACATTAGGGCTCTTTGTCCCAATAATGTACTGCAACTTAACTGTTCACTCTGAAAAAGCCTCAGTTAACCTTGTCATCCTGTATTTCTTTCATACTTCCCAGCTATTTTCAAGATGACAAAATGAAATTGGAGGTCTTACAGATAGCCATCAGTTTCTAGGGCTTTTCTAGAAAACTGAAAACACTGCAGCACTTGTTTTTTTGTGGAGGGGATTGCTGCTGTTGTCCTTTCACCAGTTCCCCTTTCAGACGTTTGTATTTTCTATTTTGAAGGTCAATGTACAGTTAATCGGTACAGGTCATGGTCAGGAAAAGCATTTCCATGACAACCATTCGCAAAAGGGACTGACTATGAATACAGATGATAACTCTGCAATCTGCACACATCGGTTCTACATAAAAGAGAGTTTCTGAAAGGTAAAGGAAATCGTAGCACTTTAAGCAAGTAAAAACATTTTTTTTTTTTTTTTTGCTTCCAGAAACATTCACGATGATCAGCCAAGCAGTTCCATCCTCTGAATGAGCCACAGCGTTTCAACCCACCTTTCTGGGATCAATTTGGAAAAAATGCCCAGTGAGTGTATTGCACTGTGATAGTGTGAAACGCAAGCAATGCCTTTGCATTTGAGAGTGTGCAGATAGCGTGCGCAAAGTAAATACTTCCTGCTCAATATCAATTTTAAAATTGCTTCTATACATGTATTATTAGATGCAGACCACACTATGCAGGTTTTTTAATGCTTTACACTGTTATGAGACCATATCGCATCGAGCCTCATAGCAGTAACCTATTGATTTCCTCTTTAATATGAAACATGTATCTACACATTTTATGTGTGGTCAGGTATAATGAAGTGTGTATAATATTTACCAAGATTCCTTTTGGAGAGCAGTGGTAAATGTCCACGTGCATGTGAGGCTTCGTGCATGAGCTGGCCAACATAGGTTATCTTTACAATGGTATTATATTACATGCTCAGATAAACGTTGGATTTTATAGTCACTCCGTGCATGCTGCTCCCCCTCGTGCAGATGGCTTGGAGGGATACGGTCCTGCTTTAGTGTCTGGGAGGAATAATTATTTCATGTGATGAATACTACTCCCATGTCATTATTATACTGCCTCTTTCCAGGGTAGAACCATAACTCCCCAAAGTGCCTGTCCATATATACCCATGCAACATACTACCAGTACAGCACCAAACCTGCATCCTGGTGACACTAAAGCAATTGAGTCTGATCAATCTTATGGGAAACTATTGATTATAAGGAATTATTTTAATGTACACATTGTGTTAGGAAGAGCCAAAGACATGATCATGTAACAGCATTTAAAAGCAGACGATTCACTCTTTGTTTTTATTAATGGGATAGATAAGAGTCTAATAAACTAATGTTTGTGTCCAGTCTCCAAGAGGAGGTCATAAAAAGCCATGCCTAAGGTTGCAAGTGTGTGAATGGGAGAAGCAAAGCCCTGTCTAATCCCCATCCTGTGCCTGCAGTGACGTCTTCTCCAATCACACAGAACTCCCAGCTCTCCGCAATTAATCCCCAACACCTAAAACACATCATTATTTAATTCCAGCTGCAATGCACTTTGAGCTTAACTTAAAGTGTGGTGATTATCTGTAACCTTTCTTGAAAACTGCTTATTAGCACAAATATGAATCATGATCATTATCATCGTGGTTATTAGGCCGTATTTTGGCTATTCAATTTGGCTGTATATGTGTATATGATCTGACTGTGTGTGTGTGTGTGTGTGTGTGTGTGTGCAGTGGATGCGCAGTGGATGCACAGTATTTCTTTCCCAGTCTCTTGTCTGAGATAGCAGGCAATAAATGTGTCACTCTGAGACCAAGGTAAGGCTCAGAGGGAAATCTCAGATCCCTCTCAAATCATCCGTTTGAAAGAGAGCGAGTCAGAGAGGTCACTGAATTCACAGCTTTTTTTTCTGTCCATTCTGTCTGTCCTCCACTTATCTGAAACCACCTGCCCCCCGGCCCACCACACTTAACCAAACTAAAAGCCGTTAGGAGAAGAAGTGGGCCTCCAGGTGTAAGGGTCAAGCTGAGGCCCGCAGTCCTGTATTATCAAGAGTCCTTTAGTTTCCAGCTCAAATGCTAATGCTCAGCTGAGGGATGTACTCACATTCTCAACTATGATATTATCTTGTTGTTAAAGAGTACTCTACTTATTTAGCACTGCACTCTTATAAAATGGTCAGACTCCCAATAAAAAATTATGCTGCCGAACCCGATATGTCATCTTTTTTATTTCACACATTGTTCTGGATCCCACATTACCAAAAATGCAACTCGATCAACAGGATAATCAAAGATTCAAGTGGAGAAACAAAAAGCTTAATACAGTATTCTGTAGTAGTACTCCTCAAGACTTTGATCTGTAATATATAATACAAATCTAATATATGTAGCAGACATCCACGGATAGATGACAAACAATGCCAACATCTTAACTAATAAACTTCTTTCAGCAACTGCTCTCTTGACCATAGGGCACTAAGACTCGTATTGTCTTTGGATACTTGCGTGATACGGCGTGATAAAATTAATACTCGTACAAACACAACTGAGAGCATACACATGACATTTCATGCATTATCAGCAAATATGAGGCAGTTCAGTAAACACCAATTATTGTCTCGTCTTTGATTACAATCACCTACGGTTTGATTACAGATACCTTTTGTTTGGCCCCCAACATTTGCATGGCGATGTATTAATGCAAAAGGTATACAAAAGTCCCAGATAGGTCTTCATAATTTGTTTGTGATTTCATGGGATCTTTACAGCTTTGCATTGCCAGGCAGTCGCATTCCTGTCTCCATTCAAATGGTACCAGGTCTTTGATATCCCAGTCTGTTTGCAGGGCATTGGGCCATATGGGTCGGGACATATGCTCCCTCCTGAACACTGAAATAGCAACACATATGTCGAACATGACTCGCACTGCACCGGAGCTTGTCTGGCTCAGTCCCAGTCCTGTCGGCCCAGAAGACTCAAATGTTTTTCCTTTATTTCCCACCGTTTTGATATGGTTCCATCTGGTCACACTCAGCAAGGGGCTGGAGATATTACTGGAAAGTAATATCCCAAGGTTAAAGAAGCACACGGGCTGGCGACCTTTGGGAAATGCTTGATGTGTCTCTTCTAAATATCTAGCTAAATAAATAGGAAAATCAACATTACAAGCCTATTACAGACTAAGCTCTCTATAGAAACAGAAAGCTTAAATATCTTAGACTAATGGTATACATTTCTAAAGGCAATGTAATGTTGCAGTCAGTTTCTTCTCTTATCACTGTAACTACTGTATCAAAGATGTAGGATGATCACATTTCTATTTCAAGATAACGACCTGTAATGCTTCGCAAACAAGATAATTACAAGTGTTTCTCTGAAACACATGAAAGTGACAGACAATCCCTTGATGGGTTTGAGTTCAGAATGCTAAGAAAGGACAGTACTTTGTACATTTATCACTGATAGCGTGCAGGCACACTACCTGCAATCTTTTCATCTCATCTCACCAGGTTGGTGGGAAGGTAATTACTGCTGATGATACAAGTAAAATGTGCCACTTATTGGGCTTCTGTGTCAGAGTAGTGTCCAATCAGACATGATAATGAGCAGCACAATTCCATGGGGATCCTCCCCATGCTCTGCTGATGTGTGTTTGAGGAAAACATCTGGCCTTTGTCAACGCTCTAGGCCCCTGTGAGACTGTCACTATGCAAACCCTCATGTCACTAAGCAGGGGGAATATTGCTGCAGGAATCAAGTCCACCCGAAATCCAATTTACACGTGTAAACACGCATCAAGAAAGTAGCAATATTCAAACCTGTTTACAAAACTGAGTAGGCGTATAGTTTCCTAATATCAAAAGCCCTCAAAAGCTCAGTACAAAAGTGAGAAGTGTTGTAAATCCGGCGAACTGAGGAGAAATAAAATAAACTAAGCTGTGAGTGGGATGACTGTTACTTCTGCATTTAAGGTCTAAGTCCTGGAAGAATTAAGAGAGAGTTTTCTCTTGACAGCAGAAGAATGCTCTTGGCCTCACATGCCACTCTGCACATTAGCTCTAGTATGAAACGATCCTGCAAAATCGAAACGGTGTCTTTACTGTGAAAGCCCGACTTGGGATTCTGTAATCAGGTTTCTTTTTCTCTACAGCTCACAGTGTTCTGCAAAATATGTGTTGACAAACCGAAATGGGGCCACAACACTGGGACACCGAGAGGAAGTATGATGCACGATGAAGACCTTGAAGGGGAGTAAATCTCTACTTAAGTGACTCCTCTTTGCGCGCCATACTCTCGGTGGTGGTGTAGCACAGGTGCCGCGAGCAGTTGCGCAACACAGAGAGGAAAAGTGTGTGGTAGGACATCCATGAAAGGGCCGACGGATTAATTATTTTCACTTTATCCTGGATCCCGTCCATAAAAACAGTCCCGTCTGTAATTTCATTACCAGTCTTTAGTTCTTCATCTATTTATTTAGTGACTTCAGCGAAAGACGCCGGCACTAACTGTGATTTTTAATAAGATGTGTACTTAGTTCCTGTTCTAATTAGTATCTTGCAGAAGCCGACTAATGCACATTTGAGTTGACATTGGTTATATAATTTAACATTACGGGTTTTATTAAAACACCCTCTTCATGCTTCATTTCCACTGATCACCAGCTGCTGGGTCAATTGAATAATTAAGAATTTAATTAAGCTTCAGTTTGGATCACTATCTTCTAACAGTCAAGCTTTGTACTCTAAGCATCAGTAGCAGAGATCAAATAGGGAAGGGATGATGTGCCAAGCAAGAATTTAAAGATGTGAGCTCCATCATGCGCTGAAATGGAAAGGTCTGAAGTGGCTTATCTATTTGATCTCTGAATCCTCCGGTTCCACTCCATGGAGTGGGGCTGTTATTTTCTGCTTGCCCATATTATACTGCAGATTCCACTGTAACCCTCTAAGGCATGCAGCATTTCAGTCTGTCTTATCCCTTTGGACTGCTCCCCTCATCATTGCCAGCATGAAATACAATACATTCTATTGACTTCTTGGGAAGCCGCTCTCACAGTGAATGGACTGTGTTGCTATGGCCTAAAGTAGGCTAATTTCACTCAATGGTGCATGAGTAAATGTTAACGGAAGCGACTGAACCCTGCAATATGAGAATATTGTTTCCCGCATTGTGTGTCTCCATATTCCGTATGTTAACACACCTGTATTAATGATTGTGGTGTACAGAACCAACGTTCTTTTAGGATGCTCAGTATTGTAATTGTGCTGTGCTATTATACTGAGCTTCCCAACACAGATTTACTGTATTTTAAATTGGAAAAAGCCATTAGCTTAATAGAATATACATTCTCAAATGCACAATGTGATGTTGAAGAAGACCTCACAACTTCCATCCATTTTCAATACCGCTTATCCTCATTAGGGTCGCGGGGGCGCTGGAGCCTATCCCAGCTGACATAGGGCGAAGGCAGGGGACACCCTGGACAGGCCGCCAGTCCATCGAGGGCACATGTAGGGACATACAACCATTCACTCTCACATTCACACCTATGGGCAATTTAGAGATCAATTAACCTGCAGCATGTCTTTGGACTGTGGGAGGAAGCCGGAGAGCCCGGAGAGAACCCACGCTGCCACGGGGAGAACATGCAAACTCCACACAGAAGGACCGCTCCGACCGGGAATTGAACCCACGGCCCTCTTGCTGTGAGGCGACAGTGCTAGCCACTACACCACCGTGCAGCGACCTCACAACTTCTCTAACATAATATTGAAAATCAAAATTGAGTGTTTGTCTTTATTTTTATGAAATTATGCAGCTATGGTACAGGAACTGATGTTTGAAGCAGTAACTATGTGGACTTACTTCTGAGACTTATTACCACTAATGTCATGACCGAACTAGGGACCTGAACTCAAATGCGTGACTCGAGAGTCAAAAAGAAATCACAGTTTATTAAACTGGAAAAACAAACAGAAACCAAATATGAACAAAGTAGCAAAATAACAAGACCTGGCAAATGGCTGGATTACGCTGGTTCTCTGGCACAAAGGACAAGACGAACTGGCCCAGGACAAAGGGAGACGCAGACAATATATACAGGTGGAAACAATCAGGGGCGAGGCAGACAATCAGACCAGCGGGGAAACACACAGGGGAAGGAGCAAGTTTGCCTGAAACCAGAGGAAAGTTAACTTTCAAGATAAAACAGGAAATCACGAGACAACATGGACACAAGACAAAGTGATTAAATTAACTTAACAGCATTTCTTGGACATGACAACTAAGAAGCCTATAGAAACGCAGTTAGGGCTGTGTGCTTCAAAACACTTTTATACAGCCAATTCAATGAAAGACCATAATAAAGTTACACAAATCAAACATAGAGAATATGTACAGAGCTATGCTATGACAGTGTGACAAGTGCGTTATCAACAGAACATGTGTTGATAAGAGTTTGCAAATGTACAGCAAGTTGCAAGTGCTTTTGATAATTAACATGACTCAGTTACTATAATAGGGCGTGAAACAATCTATTTACACTTGTTGCCACTAAATGATTCTCTGAAGAGCTATGTGCACATGAAGGGTTTATTGATAATAAAATAAAGTCCCAATTAGTGACATAATTCCGATGAGCTTATAAAAAGAAAAAACGTATTAATTAGATGTCATATTCCAAACTACAATAAAAACATACACGTCAGCCACTTCACGTGGCCCCTTACCAGCTGAGTTGGCACTTAGGAGTTGTTTATGAAGTGCACCCTCTTTCTAACTAAATACCATTAACACCCACCAGGGAGGGAAACAACAAAGCAGCGTTTAATCAATTGTAATCGCATTGTCTCTTTCAACTTAATGTCAGCGGTGGCTCCTGTCTGCGTATAGTACCAATATACTCTTCAGACACACACACACACACACACACACACACACAAAGCCTATCTGATTTACTGCTTTGTACACATTGTGCTGACACTGAACATCACACTCACGGCATCTGATGAATAGACCCAGTGTGAAGTTATAGTTGGGTTGTAACCCTATGATATATGCAGGTTACAAAGCCACATGAAGACTGCTTATGCATAACGTAGTATTTCTGGAGCGTTGAAAAAGCTTTACTTTCCAGGAGCTGCAGTGTATTAACCAATACAAAGTTGGCAGCTCCAGGGGCAAAACATCAGATTAAAGGTGACTATGATCTGTGGAAATAACATCCTTATTATATGAGAGATGCCAATGTTACTAATGTAAACTGCTCAAATGGTTTTAACAATGATGCATAACGGTCATACTTTCCTCAACTATGTGTATAACATCTGCAATAAGAACTTTAATAATATGTAACAACTACACTATGTGTGACAACACACTCTACAGTTAGGGCAACACCACTGTAGTATCCACTTCTCTGCTCAATATTATGCTGGTCATTAACAATTTATGTAAACTGTTAATGCTAATGTATTCCATGAGCATACACACGTCCATAATAGTTGCTCTAATTACATTTCATAAATACAGAAAGTAGAGTATAAGTAGGTCCAAAGAAATCCTATTTTGTATATAGACCTTGAACTGTATATAATAAGTGAATTTAGTCCCTGTGATGTAATTCATTGGTTTGTGGACGGCTGTTTTGAAGCCTCTATTTCTGTATTTTGTCCGTCACCATCTGAGTACAACAGAACGCTGTGTCACATTTTAAGGTGACAACTAATGTTACGATTAACTTTCATGAACTGAAAACACACTGACATTTTTAAAGTTGTAAGACTAAAACACAGATAACACAGAGACCTGACAATGCTATGGAAGCGACCTGTCAATCACAAGGTAGCCACGCCCTAAAGCATACCCTGCTTTATCTTTCATTTTTCTTGAAATGGAACCATCATTTACTAAATGCACATCATGCTGTATTGAAGAAGACTTGAAACTAAACCATAAACTCATGTTAACAATATTCACTGAGGTAATAAATCAAGTGAGAAATACGGTCATTTTCTCCTAGGATTCTATATAATCAGATTTATTTTTGACAACAGAGGAGTCGACTCCCGATGGCTATTTGAAAGAATGCAAGTTTAAAGCACGTCTGCATTGGCTTCACTTTTCAGACCAAGAGGTTGCCGCCTGGTACTGTATAGACATTATAATATATCCAATGTTATTATATTTGGTTTATGCTGGATTTGCTGAATAAGGCTGATAATGTATGTGTTTGAAAAAATGTAAAACAAATTAAATTGGACATTTAAATTGGTCATTCAAAAATTCTTCATGGCGAGAAAATGGTATTCTGTTTTTACAAATCAACTATTTTGTTGTACTGATGTTTCACCCCCGGTTGTTTAACTTATAGGTAAGAATATATATGGAAATGTTTTTCCCTATAAGAGACCAGGAGCTACAGCATATTCATGAATTCATCTAACTTTAACATAAGCCCCTAAATGGAGTTTTCTCTGAAGACATATTCACAAACCTGATAAAGACGACTTGCTCAGATTACAGAAGTTTTAAAATCCAACTTGATTTCACAGTGCGCATAAAGAGGAATTTCACTGATTTATCTGCTCATGAATCATGAACTCTCTCAAACTACAAGATTAGAAAATAGCAGAGCACCACGGAATACAGGATATTAGAAAGATTATTTCCAGCAGGAAGCACGCATCACTAAATCTCTCTCGCAAACGTACTCATCTTTCTCCCCGTCTGCCTATCTGCACCTCTGTCACACATGCTAGCTCTTTTTTTATTTCACTTGGTCCTGCGCTCCCATTCTGTCTCACCTGCAGGTCTCCATCTCTTTATCTTTGCACTGAACACACACTGCAGCTACATTTCTATCAAACCTCTTCCTGCTGTACAGCTGTCCTACAAATCCACAGGATACTCCAGCCTTATTGTTTCCATTTCTGACATCCTTTCTTGTCCTCCTTAATTTATCTTTACTGCTGGTTTCACTTCAATCCGCTCGGGGACATTAAATCCAGATTACAAATATGAAACAGTTATGCCATTATTTGAGTGGCTGCGATTGTGCTATGAAGCAGTTCAGGAACATTATTTAGCGAAGAGAAAGGACAGTGGTGTTCTCATCATTGAGGAGGATTGTTTTGCAACATTGTGCTTACTTAATACGTTTAAATTTATGTGTAAATAGGGGACCATTTTTTTTGTTGGTGAATTCATATTAAGATTTGAAAGAGGGTATACTTTTGTTTATCCAGATTGGAGATCTTAGTGTGAACCGTACAACTCTATAGTTTGAAAAGAGAACCAAAGTGAAAATAATTACATTGTGTGTGTAACCGGCCATAAAACAACAGCAGGTGAGGCCACATACTTTTGCAGCTCCAAAATGTTGGTTTATTTCTCATAAAGGATGCATCGGAGCTAAAAGTACGTGTGGCACCTCGCCAACCTGATTTCATTCCACTGGAAGATCAGCGCTTACAGGAAGCATTTAAAAGCCTGAATCAAACTAGAATGTTATTCTTCAGTTTGGTTGTTGATTTAACGTGTGCATGTGGTTAGTCTAATTCCCTACTGAAACACAATGTAAGTAAGGATGAAGTAATCAGAGGAAGTGTCTTCCGCTTCTTTACTGAAGGATCGCTGTAATGCTAAAATATGTGGTTGGCCATCTGAAAGAGGAGAAAGAAGAAGAATTGTAGCTTTTTTCTTACATTGCAGTGTGACAATACCATGAACTTCATGATGGCTTGTATTTTTTCTTCCAGTGTGCAATCAACAAACTGATCTGAGGCTGATCCGAATTAAATTTGATGCAGGAAAGATGATGGCATTGTTTATGAGAAGTTAGTTGCACATGATAACTATTCACAGCCTTGTTGAAGCACCTTTGGCAGCAATTACAGCCTCAAGTCTTCTTGGGTATGATTCCACAAGCTTGGCACACCTATTTCTGGGCAGTTTCTCCCATTCTTCTTTGCAGAACCTCTCAAGTTCCATCAGGTTGGATGGGCAGCGTCGGTGCACAGCCATTTTCAGATCTCTCCAGAGATGTTCAATCGGGTTCAAGTCAGGGCTCTGGCTGGGCCACTCAAGGACATTCACAGAGTTGCCCCGAAGCCACTCCTTTGTTATCTTGGCTGTGTGCTTCAGGTCGTTGTCCTGTTGGAAGATGACCCGTCGCCCCAGTCTGAGGTCCAGAGCGCTCTGGAGCATGTTTTCATCCAGGATGTCTCTGTACATTGCTGCATTCATCTTTCCCTCAATCCTGACTAGTCTCCCAGTTCCTCCTGCTGAAAAACATCCCCACAGCATGATGCTGCCACCACCATTCTTCACTGTAGGGATGGTATTGGCCAGGTGAGGAGCAGTGCCTGGTTTCCTCCAGACATGACGCTTGGCATTCAGGCCAAAGAGTTCAATCTTTGTTTCATCAGACCAGAAAATGTTGTTTCTCATAGTCTGAGAGTCCTTCAGGTGCCTTTTTGCAAACTCCAGGCGAGCTGTCATGTGCTTTTTACTGAGGAGTGGCTTCCGTCTGGCCACTCTACCAAACAGGCCTGATTTGTGGAGTGCTGCAGAGATGGTTGTCCTTCTGGAAGGTTCTCCTCTCTTCATAGAACAACACTGGAGCTCTGTCAGAGTGACCATCTGGTTCCTGGTCACCTCCCTGACTAAGGCCCTTCTCCCCCGATCGCTCAGTCTGGCTGGGCGTCCAACTCTAGGAAGAGTCCTGGTGGTTCCAAACTTCTTCCATTTCCAGATGATGGAGGCCACTGTGCTCATTGGGACTTTCAATGCTGCAGACATTTATTATATATCTATATATCTAGCATATGATTTTTTGCTGCCAATTCTTGCTGGTATGGTACAGCCACGGCGACTGTGGCTGTGACTGTGAACCTTAGCCCCTCCCATCAGTGTATGAATGGGTATGAATGGGTGAATGAGGACACGTAGTGTGAAAGCGCTTCGAGTGGTCGGAAGACTAGAAAAGTACAGGTCCATTTACCATCCATTTACCATGCATTGCAATAGATACATTATTTGCATCATATATAACATAGTTAAGGATTTTAATTGTTGTTGTTATAATTAGATAGATGGAGCAACTATTCTGGACGGAATTTATCACCACAAGCTTCTTTAATGTGTTTAAAAAAGCTTGTCATTTGGGTCAAATGTTCTTATTTCCAGATCACCCGGTCTGTGAGACATGCTTTTGTGATCAATGGTTAACTGATGGGAACGTTGAGGATTGCTCTGCAGAGGTCTTAAATCCTGAAGATGTGTAATTTAAAAGGAAATTTGAAAGTCAGAACAAATATACGTCACTGTGAGAATTTTGGGCCAGTTAGGACTAATTTGTTCCACTAAGATGCTCAATGAATATGAGTTTATTTAACTGCAGCTGCAAGTTGGAAAACAAGCTGAAATATCACAACCCATTTCCTCGTGATTAGGCATGCTTCTCGGCTGTTAAAGGGATTTAATGCACGATAATAAAGATAAAAAGGAGACATTAATAATTGTGTTATGTTAATTAAAGGCAAGAGGATTAAACAACACAGGAGCCTTGTAAAGCAATAAACAGACAGGGGCTCTGACATTTTTCCAAAACCATTAATAATAAATGCATTTGGTCCCTGCTGGATCAAACAAATCATATGGGATGACAGAAAAAAAAAAAAAAAAAACACTTTACATTCTCACTTCACTTAAGAGACACTTTGAATTTGAATTCCAGGGTCTTCAAGATCTAGTAGCAGTAAATACACTTTATTTTGCCAAATAATCCTAATACATGAGCCTTCACAGCCAACTTGGGCTATTCAGCCATAATGCAGCATGTGTATTTATGGGCCGGCTTTGGAAATAAAATTCCAAGTAAAGATGAAAACAAACAAATATATTCTGCAGTGAGACTTCAGTGTAACCACAGCTGTAACTTACGGATCTGGGCCATAGAATTCCATATTAACAGCGCCATATTCCTTCATTACAAAAAGTGAACGTTTAGATTTGTTTCCTCTCTGCGTGTAAACATGGAACTGGAGCCTGTGTCGTGAAGTCTGCTTGACATGGAACTATTGTCAAGGATTAAAAAGTGCATCAGTAGAGCTGTTTTAGAGTAACGCACTTTGGCCATATTTATCGTGAGATGATCATTACAGCCTATTAATGAGGCTGTTAATCAGATTTATAACCTGCAGAAGCGCTTGCCTGTCTATCTGAACCAGTCTTTGTGCTTCAGCTACGGCCAGCGCCTATCTGCACCTCCAGGAATCGGATTGTCGGATGATGTTTTGAATGTTTTACATTGACGGTCATTTAATGTTACGTTAGTTTTTTTAATTTTTTTGCTCAAATGGATAATAATCTAAAAACAGCCTGGCTTACATGTGTTAATGCCAAATACACAGAACACAACATGCTCATCTTTGACACTTGCTGTCCAACGGTACACACCTTAATGTAATGTTGATGTTATTACAGCTGTGCTATTCCCGCAGGTCAAAATGCCTGCAGTGAGAAAAGGTCTATTGGTTGTTTAAAGGTTAATGGTGAGTGGAGAGCAATGAATGCTTTGTAGTAACGCCACTTGTTGCTTTTTCGCTGCTGCATAGCATACTGCTCCTCATGGCCACTGATTTGGAGATAAATGTCATCGAGAGTTGCCAAGAAAATTGAAATGCTAGCTGTTGGAAAATTGCAGAGCGTGTGAAATAGAGCTGTGAAGCATGAACAATATTAGTGTAACTGCTGCAGTCACTCCAGATGGCACATAGCAATGTGACATTAGCACCAGTGACATGCGACATGGGGGAGCGGTCAGTTTGCTTGATGCATGAGACTGTGTTGTATGATCCGCTCATATATGACCTCAGCATTTTAGGGGTTAATAGCGCACGCTGTAGGTGGAGGCTGATGGATTTTCTCAGTTGTTAGCGTGACAATATGGCCTGGTTGAAATGATCTTGGGCGGTTTGGTTATTGACAATAAAATGCTGATGTAAATTGAACAAAAGTAGCAATATGTGCTGACCATTACTACCCAGAGGTGGATACACATGGTCCACCCACGCTGTCCAAGAGAGGGTTTCAGGTTGAGGTTGAGGCCCTGCAGTCTTGCAGCTGGTATTGTCGGTGGGGCATCATATCGCCACAATAGGTAATGCGATCACCAGGGTGCAGCCGGGTGGATAATGGAACCGTAAAGCTTTTTGCAAGCGATACAGTTAAAGTCAAGTGAATAAATATTTATACATTTATTTCCATTCAAACAACAGCTTCCTTTAAAAGTCTGTGTGTCTGTGTTTGCTGGGACAATATCACGGCATTGTGTTCCGTTTAACATTATTTCATCTTTATTATCACAATTCCAAATCATTTCCATAACTATGGCTGCAGCGAATAGTTTGAAAACTTTCTTTCAGAATGTTTAACATTCCAATTATTATTATTTTGAATAACTTACAGAAGCAATGCGTGTGTAGTATAGTCCACCTTCTCTCTCTCACAAACACACGTGAGCGACACTCCTCTCTGTGATCGTCTCTCCTCTGTCCAAAAGTAAAAACTATTTGAAAAAGGATTTCAATGAAATTCAAACAACCTATAATTGTTGGTGTTTAGCCTTTCAGAAACAAAATGTTCATCCCAGTCCAAAAAACGGTCTCCTGCTAGTAACACTGAGGCACATACTTGTATTCATGGGGTGGTCTTGCAGCAGTCTAACAGCACCATAGTTACACATAACCACAATTACACAACATCTCCTCTTTCAGTTTGGCATGTCGCAGTAAGTAGATGTAGATATTTCCCTTGAATATAGAGTACTCAGCTGATCTTGATTCTCAAACGAACGTTGGGAGTTGGCTGTGAAGATGTGCAATTTTGTTTAACTGTCTTTAGCCTCTGCTTCTGTGGGCGGTTTAAGCTTTTCAACCAAGCCGAGATAAAAGCTTTCGCTGGTGTTGTCTTCAGCTATTTTAATCTATATTCTCTCCGACAAATGTGATAAATCCTGCACCATGTTTTGAATTCCAAATCCTGGCTGTGTGTCTAAGCAGCTATGCTTATTTAGAGAACAGAAGGCATTATTGAAATCATATTTACACCTGGGCAGTGGGCGACTCGCGCCATTTAAGTGATTCTAATTTCCGACGCATTTGAATAAATGTCACAAATAGTGAATTCAGCTTCAGGATTGGCTGCCTCAACAGCTGGCACAAGCTGCAAGCCAGTGTGCCATAGTTGATGTATTTTATTTCCTCTTCATATTGGAGAAACTGGTTTCTACATCACACCACACATTGAGGAAGGTTTGTGTCCAATGCTATCAGGAGCAGGTGGTTGGATCTGGAGGTAAGGGCTACTGAGGTGTGGGTATCTGATCACAGAGCGCGACACGTTTAATGACAAACTTGCTGACGAGAAAGGAAATGGCTTAATCCTGTGTGGCGGTAAAGAGCTGTGAAAAAGGGGCGTGGAATAAGTGTGGTGGCTACAGGGATGACCCTCCAGGGAGCACACCCCGCCCTGGACATACCCATAAAATCTATGAAAAATGATTAGGCTGTGACTAATTATCCGTTTAGTGTCGCCGAAAGTTGTTAAACAGACCATTGCCTTTTAATACCTAAAGTAAGGAATGGGATTAATTAAGCATAAATGTATTCTTCTACCCTGCCAAGTCTCTTGCTCACAGTCTCTAAAAACAGTGTGTGAGGGGCTTTGCACCTCGGGGAAATAGTTGGTAATGGCCTGAGAAAGGGATCTCCTTTTCTCAACCCTTTTTTTTGGGTGGATGAATGAATGAATAAGTACTTGAGCAGCTGCCTCTATAAAAATGGAAGCTTTGGGGGAAAAAGGATTTATGACTGCAAAACTTTTCCTTCGCAAACCATGACCTTTAAAGGTGAACTCCACAAAAGTTTTTAATAAATAGTTATTTATTAATATCCACCTGTATAGCAGGGAAACACTACAATTGGCACATATACTGTGCTTGGGGAAAGTCAATTCTGAATTTGACTCCCGAGAAGTGTTGATTTGGTTTGTCGTGGTAAAAGCTATCTGGTAGAAAAACCAATGTCATCTAACTTTATCAATTCAGTAAACAGTTCCATTAGTCAATGACATTTTTAATCAACATAATGAGAACATGTTGATTAATGTTGATTAACAAATGTTGATTATCACATGTTGATTAACACATTTGGTAAAAAAAAAACATATTTAATTTGTATGATTCAAGTTGTTTTAAGCAGTCTTAACTGAAAGCACTTGGTTAAAGCTAAGAACAGATCACATTTAAAGATCACATTTAAAAAGATTTCTAGTAGTAGATGATACAGGCATGATCTTACATTGGCTATTACGGTTACCGTTGTACTTGTCTAAGTAAGTTTGACTAATACCCCTAACATCATCTGCCTTATATCTTTGAAATGTGGATTTCAACTACAATGGTACCGTGCGAGACGCAGTCAGGAAACGTTACAGCTGTGTCGTTGAGATCAAATGAATGTAGAGTTCAAAGATTGGCGTGGCCCGAGCAAAGGTGAGAGAAGTAGGGTCGAGGAAGTGGAGAAGGGGCCTCCCTCACCTGGTCCGATGATGTGATCCCATCACAAGATGGTCTCCAGTTATTCACAGTCGACAATTAATATTTAATCATACACTTTATGTGTGACTTTGCTCATCGCTGAGTGAAATTCATATTCTTACTATAACGTGCCATCTGTGTGATAACCTTCAGGCACGGTTGATTGGATCATTATAACTAACTGAAATTGGCAGGAAAATGTAAATTCTATGGATTATATCTTTGGCCTCGGATTTGAATAGTGGCGCACATTTTAATAGTGTTGCACATTACACACTTGTTTGATTAATTCTTCTTCTTAAATCAGGTTATTGGAAGGTTAACACAAAAGCTGCATACTTTTTTTATTTTAGTCTCCAGTCAATATCTGTAACACACCAGTCCTTGCTTTATATTCTGTTCCCACTTGACCACAATAGTCCGACCACCAGCTGTTACCCGTAGCCCGATCACAAGCCTGACAATGTAACATACGCAGCCGCAGCGCTAATCAAAACATATAAATGAATGCGCTGCTTTTTCTCCCCAAACAGATTTCTGTCAAATAAACTGACTAAATGGATATCTAGTTATCGCTGATGTGCATTAGGCAACCGTGGCAACACTGAAGCAATGTCAGGATGTGTGTGTGAAAGAGGATCAAAACACAGTGTATTGTGCATGTATCACACTGTGAGTAATGTGTCTGCCCCTCATTAAAATGAGTGAAACCTAAGCAGCAACTACACTCGTTATCTGACAGTTTCCCCAGCAGTGCCTGGAGCATTGTAATTTTAATTGCAAGACAAATAGGCTTATGGCTGTGGCAAACATGACATCATGCAACAATATCACCACAATAAATCACTTGTGTAAATTCATGTATAATGTCAGTAATTATGGGGAGTGGTAACTTCTTTTTAATCGTCTCATATTGTAAAAAAATTATTTAATCCATGTTCAGTGCCCCATTTTCCAAAACGTCTACACAGCCCACATTCAAAGTTTACTTTATATGATCAAGTTTACAGAAAATATGGACTCCACTGCATAGCCTAACTCAACCATGATAAGCTCTAATGTTTGGGGATTGGAATGCTGTCTGTGGGTTGCTCGCTAATGATTTACCTGATTTTTATGTGCAATGAAATGTTCTGAAGCCAAATGTGACTAATGGGCCTTTTTTTTTTAATGGCAGACATTTTGACTTGTCAATGCAGGAAAAGCAGAGGTGTGACTAATATCTTGTGTGACTGGCTACTGGCACACTTAAGAGAAATCCAGACATTATTAATAGTATTAGTTACACCTACGTTTGACAAGTATTAATGTCCTCCCTTGTCCTTTATGCACATTGAAAAGCAAGACAGGAATAGCAGCTGCCTCTTGGAGGATCTTCTACTATCAGCGTGTCATATCACTCACTGCTTTTAGAAAGGAAGGGGATGGAAGGAGCTTAATGCCTGAGTGGAACACATTCAATGATTGAAAGGTTGGTGTACCGGTTTCTAACTGTCATCGTCTTCCCTGCTGTTAAAAGCACAGAAAGGGCCACAATGTCGAATGTGCCTTTTACCAAACTCTGCTGTGTGCAATATTGGACCACAGTGTACAAAAAGAGTCATACAGGGAGTGCAGCGTGCCATCGAATGTACCTTTTTCTAATACTCAATGCTCATTGCAGTGCAGTTCTGATATTTCTTTTGTCATAGATTAGGGTGCTCCGATCAGAATTTTTGTGGCCATTGCTGGACGCCGTATTGCCTGATCCTATCACCGAGCGCTGATCACAGGTCTGTTTGAAACTATTTCTTCAAGCGATTCTGATCCTCTGCTCTTTGTGTGCGTCTCCGTGCCCCTCTGGCTGTCTGTTTAGACACAAATGATAAATATGGGGAATAAGTACGTAATCTAAAAAGCCAATCACAAACAGCAGTGATACCAGCTTGTCTGGGAAGAAGACGCCCCCCGACAGATGCCGAAAGTATCGCTGCAGATTGTGTGCTGGTCCACGCCTGGGCTGCAGAGGCTTTTCAGACAAGATGCGCCACAGCGAGCTCTGTGGCACTGGGCCATGTGTGTGTGTGTGTGTGTGAGAGTGTGTGTGCAATTATGGTCTCCCTGCTAAAAGTAAGACTCAATCACACCCACCCAACACCCCTACATCTTTTCTCTCTGCCTTGCTAAACATAAGCACTTTGACATTGCACGTGCAGTTGTGCGATTTGGATTATTATTTGGGTTAATTACACCGCACTGTGACAATGCTCAGCAAATTTGACACAGTATAAACATTTTTTACTAAATTAGAAACCAATGATGCAATCTACAGACAGATATTAATAGCAACATGGCATACACATACAAGGTGGTTGTGTACTTTTGGAGCATATGCAGGTGGGCCTCTGCCTATAGTTTTGAAAATTGCACTCAACACAAAAGAGCACCTTCTACAGCTTGACCGGACTCGTGCAGGGAAGCAGGCATTGGAAAATGCAGTAATCCTCAAGACCAAAATTGCAGTGGATTGCTAGTTGAACATACCTCTTTCGGCACATCTCTGCCTACTTTGCTGCATCATAAGTCCCCAAAATACCAATTTGGGAGGTGAAAAATCTCTCCACACAACAGCAAAATGTCACTTCTGAGTCTGATAGCTCACTGCTACGGTCATTTTCCGACTTTAAATGGCACAGTAATTCAGACTCAATTTTTTTTGTCTTTATTGAATATGTTCCTCCTGCAGATTTTATAGTCTGCAGTATTATGGGTTGTCAACGTAGTTATTATCTGTGAAAAGATTTCCATAATGTCAAATATTTCTACCTTGTAATATGCACGTTGCAACAGCAGGCTTCTTATAGCTCTGTGCAAGGTGGTAAATCCCATCTGGAGCCAGCAGAGATCAGTCTGTCAGCTGGGAGATTTACACTTTACATGCTCTTAAAGTCCTGGTCCGACACCAAGGGGGCCAGAAACCGCTGCCAGATTGCCAGACACTAGCTGAGCAAAGGGCCCACAGCCATTTAACAGCTGTGCTTTCTAGGCTTTATAGCCCATGCTGATGCACTGAGGACACAAGCAAAAAAGAACATTGATTGACCACTTGGACAAGGCCAAGATGCCATAACTTAAAACTGCAGCCTGATTGCTTTTTTTCCAAGCTGTTTGCAGCCTGACTCCTGCGTAATCCCTCTGTTATTTGGAATAATCATGTATGTTATCTTTAGCAATTAAAATAAATAATAGTCTAATTCTAAAGAATAGCTGATTTTTATGAGAAAGTATAACAATAGTTGTACTTTTGCATTTTTATTGAGTGTGAAGGGCACCTTTAATTTAGTCTGAGAGCAACTATGTTGTAAATTATCAATATGACACACAAGAGGACTTCACAGGCCACTAGTCTTGTATTTGTATATCAATGTCTAATATTGATCGTGTGGTATTTCACACATAAGTCTAAGATATGTTATGAAATCCATAGCCTATGTACAAAGTTTATTCTATCACAGGACAATAAACATTTTTGTGTTTGATTTTCAGATATGAATTGTTAGGAAATGTATTATATCCTTTCACCTAGTTGGCTGTAGAATGTTTTATTGATGATTCATAAGGTGTAAATAGACTTTAAATGTGACGTTACATTTGATCTCATGGAATTGAATTGATGTTGCATCATGTGCTGCTGGTTTTGGAGTCCTTTCTATATTATAGTCTGTTTGGGTCGACCGCAATTTGGATCTGGATGCAATTATCCTCGGGTCCATTCAAATTGGATCTATTTCTGCTCAGATCCCCTTCAAATTTGGTCTGTTTTTGTGAAAATTAATTTATGCACGCCAAGTTCAAGCCCCACATCCCACCCAATCCGAAAACAACCGCTGTACTCCACACGATACAAATGTAAAATATGTACACACAGGGGTAAATTATGTTTGACCCCTGTGTGTTTGGATTTAGACACAGTTTGCAAACATTCATCATGAGTTCTACATTTCTAGTTCTAGTTCACCTAACATTGTTTTAATTCTGCTCTATAAGGAACTTTGGGCTGCAACTTTGCACGACAGGCACTATACAAATAAAGTTGTTTTTCAGATGTGATTTGTTTTCCGTCATTCATCTTCGTGATCTCTTGGGAATTATATTTTTGTTCGATAAATAAATTATTTCAACTTCAACTGACGCGATAAGAGTTGGTTGTCTGCTGCGACCGTGAAGTGCGACATGTATGTGGGCGAGATCAATGCTGGAGCCTGTTGACAGATTTTGTTGGGCCTCTGTGCCTAATTATGGACTAAACTTAAGGGAATGCACTGAAGTTTGAATTAATCTATCTTTATTCCTGCTGCTTCTTTCAAGCACCTGACTTAATGAAATCCCACAGCTATTAATCTTTTGACATACCTCTGAAGTACTTTTGTCAGCAAGCCACCGTGAGAGTGCAAACCGAACCTGACATTTGACTAATCGCAGTCATTTGAGAATAATCATGACTATAATGTATTGGAAATCCACAGCGGCGTAACATAACATCTGTGCTCCCCTATTTGTTTGGTGACCCACTTTACAGTCAAAATATGGAGGATTTGTTGAACCACAAACGCTCCCCCCCCTCCATCTTGACTAATTGCAAGTTATTTACAAAAGTGATTATTCCAATCAGAGGGTCCCGTCTGATTTTTGACAGAATAGCCGAAGCCTGAATCAATCATTCAGTGCTGAGCCACAACTGATCTCCACCTTATTCCCCTCCCCTCTGTTTCATATAGTGGAGCCTCAGAAGAATGACTCTTACCTGTCCTTGGCCCCTTGCGAAGTGCTCTGAGAGTGAGAGAGAGAGAGAGAGAGAGAGAGAGAGAGAGAGAGAGAGAGAGACTTGGGGACTCACCTTGTACATTGTACCTGTCGTATCATTTAACTCTTATTTGTTGGTCTTACTAAACCGTCAGCTATTCCTTGCCTTCTTGGCCTTTTACCTGTTAAATGCCGTGGAAATGCTGACAGGCGGCCAAACCTGAGCTGTCTGGAAACAGACTGTTGCTGGCTTTTCTTTGACTGCTACCATGTATTGTCAGAATAAAATGTATGCGCAATGCGCTGCACTTAATATGTATATACCACAGTCCACCTTTCAATACAAATGAATTAAACAGCGGCATTCTTCAGTTGACGCTCTACTTTTGACAACCAACCAGTAACTCTGTGATATATTTTCATCCATTCCTGCAGTTTGAGTCAGGGATGTTTCGTTTAATTGTGTACTTTTCTGGACTGATTCAATTGTCTTTTATGTATTCCTTGCTCAACTGAGCATGTCATTACACGCATCATTTGTGTGCAATTTAATGGGGTATGCAACAAGGTTACATTTCTATGCTGGTTCAATTCGAGGACTTGTAGCATTTCCTTCACAATCATTTCTGTCTCTCTTTTTCACTGACTCAGAAATGTCTTCAATTGTGCTGGCTAATGCCACAATTTCAAGAGATATTCCAATTATCAGTCATGTAATGTGATGAAAATGGTAACTTTCTCTTTTTGACCTGCGTGTGTTTTATTCCTCAAGTGAACTGCATCATGTATTGATACCTATCCGTTGCTTCATTCCCTTTTCACTAGAGTTGTAAGTTGACATGCTTCTCAGTGACCCTTGACTGGTGATTGTTCCTAAGTGGCATTTTGGTTAGAATTAGCCAATACATTTTAACAGTTCATTTATACATTTTTAATAGGTGGCAAAAGGACAGTTTACAAAAGGACAGTTTGCCACCTAGTCAAAATGTTGCCAGGCCTAGGAAAGTAGTCAAATGTCAAGTTTGGGTAACGCCAGGTGTCTGAACTGCACTAATACAGGTCTCCCCAACCAAGGTCTCTAGTACAAACACTAAAAATGATTTGGTAGCTATATTTGATCAAGGCCGTATGGTCGCCATCTCTTTACCCTATCATAGAATAATTATTGCCTCCTATTACCTTTCTTTGTTTTGCTTGACACACTGTTCAATCACAATGCCACACTGTATGTGGAAGTGACATGATTCTCATTAACTTTAATTACTGTGTGTCAAGTCATCTGAAGGCGGTGTTTTGTCCCAGGAACAGCCCCAGCCCCCCCACTCGCCGCCACAGGCCCTGTCCTTCATCACCTGTGAAGGTCTAATCTTATCTGCGGCTGTTGCATGGCCCTTCATTAATCACACCCCCGGCCAAATCAAATGGTGACTGATGGTTGACGTGGCCTTGTCCGGCCATCCCTCAGGTGCTGGGAGTCGGTCTCGGATTGGCCGGGGGGCACAAATGCGTTCTGGGTTCTGTGGCCGATACGTGACCGGTGTCTGCGTGTGTATAAACCCGCCGATGTCCTCTACACGGGGAGCGTGGCATGCCATGTAACCCTCTGCCAACCATCCAGTCCACCTGAAGTTCAACACATTGTTCCGCTGCGGCTGACCTTGTCTCATCAGGAGCGGTCAGCTCCTCCAGCTGTGATCCGGGTACTGCACATTTTTGCTCAATGACACAAAACTTTTCTACTTGTTTGGAACAAAGGCATGCAATCGTCGCCCTTGCTCGTCATGAGCTCAGTAGAAGATGTGCAGCGGCCGACCAGTGATATCATGAATGGAAAGCGATGTGTGGCGAGAGGAGGCTACAGGTCGGAGGAGGAGGAAGGAGATGGAATAGAACTAGTTTGTTGTAGTAGCAGCAGGATATAAATGGCACAAAGATGAAACAAATCAACCTTAGGTAGCCCCGGCCGTTAGCAAATCCATAGTAATCAGGGAGGCTGCATTGAGCTCTCCGCTTCATGGACCCTTACCAATCAGCAGAGAAAACAGAGATCGGTCATCTGTTTTCCTCTGCACATTGACGGGGTCAAGGGGCAGTGAGAGTGAAGTGTGGTAATTATATATGAAGTGTGTGTATGGAACAGGCTGAGAGGGGGGGGGGGGGCGTATAATTCTGTGTTTTAGTGTCATAATTACCTTTTTTAAGTGGTTTTGCTTCACACTATTTGTCAGTTACTCAACAGTGGGTGTCCCACTGACCGTGATTAGTTGATTGATCCCGGATGTGAACTAATACATGCCCACCGCTGATGTCAAAACACAGATGGCATGACTCATTTTGCAGCCATCCAGAGGAGTTTTTGTTTAATGTTGTCATATGGACACGTCCGGGAAAAATGATGGGGAGGGGGGGAGGGGGGACATGCGGCAGCTATTTGTATTGATCTCCATTAATTGCTGTGGCATGGAAAAATGAAAAATGAGGCGATGTGTAATTCCGGAAGCATCACTTATCTCCTGACATGATGCGCAGGCACAAAGGCAGCGGATGTATAGACAAGAGGGGCGCTCATGTTCATGCGTACACAAACGCACATCTGTTTTGTATGCAGCGGCATCACAAAATGATCTTCCCGCTCGGCAGATGATTTTGCGTCGGTGTGCTCAGGTTTCCATAACCTTTGGATGCCTCCCATCCTTGTCCTACAGAGAACTGAGGACAAAGCTCTGCCCTATTAGAGATGAATAATGGACCTGTTGGCAAAAGAGACGTTGCTAATGTTTTGTCCAAATATCTCAAATCTGTCCCCAATGATAATGTATTCTGCGGCAGTGCCAAACAGCTCTCTATTTGAAGAGGTGATTTCATCGCTCATATGACTTATACAATCTTTAGATTGGAAAAGGGGGAAAAAATGTAATCCCCCTCACATTGTAATGTCTGGCGGGTGTATAGGCATCACAATAAGGGCTTAGTTTGTTTTCCTGTAATTGATGCTTTGCCTGTGTGTCGGCATGGCTTTGTTTGTTTATGCTAATGTCTGTGATGACCCGGTGGTCCCCAATCTAGCAGTGAAATGGCAGCCAATGCTTTAGGGAGTGAGCCATTGATCTCTCTTCAGTGCCTCTTTCTTCACAGGTACTTGGGATTAACTGAGCCAGAGCAAAGCAAAAGGAAAATGTGACAAAAGGATGGAAAAAGAAAAGAAATCACCAAATTACTTCTGGTATGCGTATCACATCAGCTTCAGGCCTGTAGATGCTAGTGTGGCATCTACCAAGCTGCCTGGTGTAAAAGTGCTCACTCTGCTTCGCTGATATCGGGCTCTTGAGGCATGATGCTGCCTAAACAGCATAGCTGTAATTCCCCTAAGTAGTGCACTATGCAATAACTGTTCTACATGAGCACACAAACATCAACAAAGAGGTGGGCTGTTATGGATGTGTTTCTCCAGAGTAGCTAATAATATACGGTGTTGCAGTTGCCAGTTGTAGGAGACTGGGTTCATCACAGACATATGAAGCTGGTAGCATCAGTCACTTGGTTGTAAATGTGTTAAATATGAACTTTGTCTATTTCACACAACATTCTCCACAATTATTTCCCCTATTACAATTTGCCTAAATTGTAAAATCTCTACTACGCATTGCAATGACATTTATTGTGGTTTAGTTTCTGTGGTTTGCATGATATTTAAATGTATACTTTATTCATCTAGAGTTTGTTAATTCCAATATATTGCTTTGACGAATTTGAAAATTTCTGTGAAAAATGTAATGATATATTGAAAATATCAGCTATTAAGTAGTTTCAACAATAAAAAAAATCTGATTTGAAGGTAAAAATAAGATGGCTTTCTTTCGTTTTTTTTTTTTACTGCATACAAAGATAAGATCATTTCACAGTGTGTTCAACTACATGCATCACTGCTTTAAATATACTCGTTAAGTATGTGCGTGAATGAGAAGGATGAAGGAGGCAAGGCTCCAGACAGCGACCAAAATGGTTGCTCACTCAACACTTCCTGTGACGTGGTCCCCTTTATGAAAGAACATGATGATGTTCATTCATCATTATTATTCTCAGCCTATTCAAACCCCACCAAAGTTTCAAAAGTCATTTGATTGTTTAGCAGATGCAAGCGTGTCGGGAAGGTCAATCCTGTGCTCACGGGAAACGCTCCCTCGTGACGCTGCTTTTCTGCTCGCTCTGTGCCCTCATATCGCAAAATGTCGCCTTTATTTTTATGTGCATGTGTGACTAATATATATCACACTTGTGAACGTAGAGGTGCACGGCACATGACGCAATCTATAACTGATTATTTTAAACGGTGGGGACGACGAAAAGGTTCTAACTAAGAACTGATGAATAAAAAGGCAGGAAGAGACCGACTGAGCCAGTGTCACTGGTGGAGGAAGGGATTAAGAACTTTTACTCTATTAATGCTGCCAATACCACGATTTAAAATCTCATGCCTCAAGAAGAATAATTTTGCTCTTTAATTTATATATTATATGTATACTATTAGATTATTATTATTGATGCAGTAACATTTAAGATGCATTTTTATGTTGAAAATGGCTGCAATAGAGCTCTAACGCTTTTTCTTAAATTTTTTATTTATACTTTAGGCTGTTTTAATTTACTGTATAAAAATGCATTGTATTTCACATATAAATAAATATAATGAAGTCAAAAAGTGCAATGTAGTGGAGAAGAACGCAGCAGTGTGCAAGATTGTGCTTCAGAACAGTACTTCAATAAATGTATTTAGTTAAGTTCCACCACTGATTAATACCATGTAAGGAAAAAGGTCCAAGTCATCGGCTGCTACTGGAAGCCCTGTTATGTGTTCAGAGGCACAGGAGCAGAGTTACCTCTTTATGACTGGCATTTTAAACTTTTTTTCTTTTCAAACTTGATAACAAAACATTAGGTAAGTGATGCGGGGCAGGCTCACAAAGCCGTTCCCCAGGGTAGATTATTGCTCGGTGAAAATTGAAAAGAAAAGAAAAAACCTTTTGAACAGAAAACACTCTCACTTTCCACCATAAGCTCTCACTCCTGGACACATTTTTTTTGTTAAATGTCAGTTCTTTAGGGCCACAGTACTAATTTTTGTTTCACTCAGTGTTCGTAAATAGGTCCGACTGTGAGTGTTTGTTCACAGATCCCAGGAGAGTGGCATGCATGCTCAGCCGAGAGACCTCTCACTGCAACCTCCCTCTAACATATTGATCAGGAATGGCTATTGGCGTCAGCCCTGTGAATAAAATGCTGCTCCGCTGGGTTCAATTCCCCACTGGGCAACTGAATGGAGAGACAAAACCTTTAGCTTTCTTTTTGTAGACTGCCATTAAGCCCGGATCCCGGGTCTAATGACATCACCGCCAGACAGACGAAACAGAACAAAAATGGAAATGTCACTTTTAGTTGGACCGCACATTCTTAAATGACTTTATATATGTGTTTTTTTCCTGCCTGCTACTCTTTTGTTTCTGCAGCCGACCAAGAAGAGATCACATTGGAGTGATTTCTAAAATCAAGGGCAGGTAAATAGTGTTGTGTTGCGGCTTTGTTGACATCAAAGAGAGGAAGAGGCTTGACATGTGCGTCTGGATACGTTATCCCTTCTGAAAGCAACAAACCCTTTTGACATTCGAAATAACTGGAACATGAAAAAGACAATGTTTATACAGATTCAGAGTACAGAATGTGCAGCGTTTTGTATCCACATTATAGGAACAAGCATTTTCTTCTTTTTTTTTTTGTGACTTCTACCGTTGTATGAGGCGAAAGGACCTCTTCATACCTCACTTCCAATTTCGAACACTTTAAATGTTCTTGTAAAAACGATTGCTTTTATAATCTCTGTCATTGTTTCAAATTTTTTACACACAGGGAATCTCTTGTATCTCTAGTGTATCTTTTAACATCAGAACAGGCACTAACCTTTTGGTACGCCAGAAAGTTTCATCTTAATGATCTGCTTTGCTTCAATTTACGTGTTTTCCCTGAGCCTCAGAATAACTTTAGGTAGTCGAGTGATTTCCCATATATCATTTATTTATTTAGTAATTAATTTATTTGTGTATTAATCTATGAGCTATGTATTTAATATTAAATAATGCACAGTCCTCTTCATGAGAGTTAATGATAAACTTAGACCTTTCTCAGTGGTCCTTTGTTTTTTGTTTGGTTGGAATATAGGGCAGTACAGTTTGGGTGCTCTTGTCAGAGACAGTTTGTGTGCTGCTATTTCGTAACAGTTTTTTGCGGCAGCCGGGGTTCAAGAGACCTTTCCTGGGTAGTGTGTGAGCTCCCTTCGTCGCCTTCATTGGCGAGGAGACATAGGAGGGGTCCAGACAGTTATGGAGGAGTGAGTGCTCAGAGGAAGAACGTTTGGGGGTCACTGAGCTTGACGGGAGACCGGCCTCACTCTCGCTATCAGGTGTAGCAGTGCCACTCTTGTCTTCCTGTAATTCCTCTTGCTCCTCCTCCTCCTCCTCCTCCTCCTCCTCTTCCTCCTCCTCGTCATCATCACAGCACAATGCGTGGTACAGAATTTTGTCACTGAAGCGGACTCTTTCTCTCGTGCCGGAAGTGCGAGATGTCTTGTGGCTGTGCGTGGAGCTGCTGGCCTCCTCGCTGGACGAATCTGGAGTAATAATGCGGGGCCCATTGGGGATGGGCAGCCCGCCGTTCATCTGGGAGTAGACCGAGGCAGTGGAGGGGGGCGGGGTGGGGCTCTGCGTCTGGGTGGGGATGGTCCCGCGTCCCAGCTCTGCGTGCAGATCTCCCGGTTGCTCACAAGGTATGCGGGCGGTGGCGCCGGCAGCCTCCAGGTAGCTGCAGAACTCCCAGCTATCAGAAAGCACATCTGCATTGAGGAAGTCCAGCCTGAAGGCATCTCCCAAACCTCGCTCGCTGCTAGACGTGCTGCTGGCTGTGGCCACCGTCCAGTCATCCGGCTCCAGGTCAAAGTCAAAGTCGGACGTTAGTTTATCGATCTGACCCACCACCTGCAATAGAAAAGGGAGAGCATGAGTGAGGGAACGGATGAGATATTGTAGAGAAACACATTTTAGACAAGACAAGAGATTTAATTTCAGATCCAGATATTTCTCTATATATTCATTTTTAGCGGCCTGGCTCTATAGATGGCATTGTCGGTCTGTTGGTAAAGCGGTCCACCACTTTTGGTCTAGACTTAAATAGTCTAAATAACTACTGGATGGATTGTCATGGCATTTAGTATTTTGACAGCCATGCATCTTCCAGGTGTATGGCCCTGTTACATGCACAAAAGGGATGTGATATGCAGCCCTCACAATGGTGTCACACTATTTCACTGATCAACAGGTGGCAGTCACACCGCAAGAAATGCAGCAATGCTCCCGCAGAGGGTTGAAGGCAGAAGGCTGCAAGCTGGTTTACATGAAGGATTTAAGATATTATTTTAAAGGATTGGCGTCGCAAATGTTTGATGAGGAAGGAGATGCTCTCGGCACATTTGTTAGACCTTAAGGATACACACAATGTGTTTTGGTTTGTTTACAAGAAAACTCCCCAGGGTCCTTTTAATAATCACACGGGGTTCAATATTACTCATATTTTTTCGTTCTTTCAGAAGCATTACAAATGCAAACTGGTCTTACCTTTCATACATGGAGTATGTAAATAGACTCATTGTAATGACAAAAGTTGACAAAAGTGTGAAAGAATCCAAAAGTACTAATGTGGAACTCACTCTAATACAAATCTCTGTGACAGCTTACCGGATACTACATTACATGCAATTTCCAGATGCTTGACATCCCACTGATTTCCCCCCCACAGGCAGGTTTAACAAAAGCTAAGATTTATTCACAGCTGCTAATAGTTCTGTGTGTTGCCTTTACAGCTTGCCATTACAATACTTGTTATCCATAAATCCTTAATTGTTTTATTCATGGATTCAAAATTGTTTTTATTTTCCGCCGAGGCCTCCTGTGGACAGGTGTTGTAAATTAGCTTCACGCTACATCAAGACAAAATTAGATATCCACTGGAATGAGGTTTTAGCAGTGGAGACGCGTGACTCCTCATCAAAGAGGCTTCTTCAGCCCTGAGAGGGAGAATAACTGAAGAAGCCTCTTACATGAGCGGTGAAAGCTGTCCCTCCTCAGTCCAGCGGATGATTCATTTTGCCTTGATGTTGCACTGCAGCTACCTGGACGAATACGATGGACACACACTTATAGCTTTACCGCACGAACACTTAACCCAATGCTTTTCATGCTCGCACATTGATGTATATTTTGATTTTCAGTGCTATTGTAATGTCAAACAAAACCAACTCAAAATGTCACTGCAGAGAAAAGTGTCCCGTAAAAGCCTTTAATTCATTAACTCAAAATTAACCTCAATGCTTCTACCTTCAACAGCCACAGCGGCGAGTGTTTGATGAATAGAAAGCACTTGAGCTGAAATCACACTGGTTTGCTGACAACACCAAAAACCCAGGCCCTCTCTATACTTGACATTTTAGCACCTTAAATCAGCATGTTCTGCCCTCCACAACAATATTTCTGTCAAATGAAATCACTCATCGTCCATGCAGCTTGTAAATCCTACGTTTCCCCAAACTATTCAGCAATCAAGCCCAGTGCTTTAAACTCCCCAGACGTTATTTTAGAGCCCTACACATATGGGTTTGCAACATATCCATCCATCCATCCATTATCACCCGCTTATCCGGGGTCGGGTCGCGGTGGCAGCAGGTTCACCAGGCCGACCCAGGCCTCCCTCTCACCCGCAACACTTTCCAGCTCATTCTGGGGGATCCCGAGGCGTTCCAAGGCCAGCCGGGAGATATAATCCCTCCAGCGTGTCCTCGGTCTTCCCCGGGGCCTCCTACCAGTTGGACGTGCCCGGAAAACCTCTAATGGGAGGCGTCCAGGAGGCATCCTGACTAGATGCCCGAACCACCTCAGCTGACTCCTTTCGACACGAAGGAGCAGCGACTCGACTCCAAGCTCCCCCCTGATGTCCGAGCTCCTTACCCTATCTCTAAGGCTGAGCCCGGCCACGCTACGGAGGAAGCTCATTTCGGCCGCTTGTATCCGAGATCTCGTTCTTTCGGTCACGACCCAGAGTTCGTGACCATAGGTGAGGGTTGGAACGTAGACCGACCAGTAAATGGAGAGCTTTGCCTTCCGGCTCAGCTCCCTCTTCACCAAGACGGACCGGTACAGCGCCTGTTTTACTGCTGCAGCCGCACCGATCCGCCTGTCGATCTCCCGCTCCACCTTAACCTCACTCGTGAACAAGACCCCGAGATACTTGAACTCCTTCGCTTGGGGTAGGCAGTTTGCCCCCACCTGGAGGGAGCAATCCGCCGGTTTCCGGCAGAGCACCATGGCCTCAGATTTGGAGGTGCTAACTCTCATCCCTGCCGCTTCGCAAGTTTGCAACATAATTAGAGTTTATTAGAGTAGTTTTTTTTGACCTTTTGAGATTTGTGGAACATAATCCTTTTTGTATATGTGCCTCTGTAATTATTTGCAGTGTTTATTCCTTCCTGGCTCTTATGACTACGAAGGAGTGCATTGCTATCGACGACACAAAGTATTCTCTTTGTTTGTAGAAATTGTTCCATTAACAACCATCTGAATGTTAATACAAAGATCACCAAAACCACAGAAGATCTGCACTGCAAACATGGCAACTGACATCCAAGAGCTTGATGATTTTGTACAGATATCTCAAGATTTAAATTGTGATATTAAATTTGCTCACTGTATCCTTGAATTTAAAAATAAAAATAAAACACTGACTTACATGACCAGCTGCAAATGTAAGTAATAGAAACTGTGAAGGATGACAAGATGCTGTTATTCTCCTCACTGCTGCATTTGAATCTCAGATATTTTATTATGTTAAGTCACACCACATGCATTCATATCTTGCTGTACACGTAGACATGAATTGCATTAGCTCATCTGTCAATGAGCTTCTCTGCAGATCTGCCAGTTGTGGCATCGTAAATGTCATAAGTACCTGGACCGTGCTTCTGTATTGGCAGACTGCCCGGAGGGAATTGGGCTGTATGAATCCTCTTATCCTTGAATTATTTCATCTTTTTACTCATGGAGTTGGTTATGAAAGACGTTTTTAGAAGGCTGAGCGAGGGACTAAACATGATAATACAGTTTCAAAAAAAGAAATTCTTCTAAATGTATTTCACAAGCTTACATAACACAAAGTTATTGTGTATAAATAAAACTCATTTATATTTCTACTCAGAACTATTGTGTGACTTTTTAAAGGGATGGCAAAAGGAATGCTCAGAATACTGTTTCTCGTGGATGTTGCTTTTGTTTCTCTGCGATGGATGATGAGGCCCTGCTTTTTTTTTTCATTTTAGAATGCATTACCAAGTGTTAAAAGTAAGCTGCGTCCGCTTGCAGCACTGGTTAGCCTGACCCCTGCCTGCGGTGCAGAGGCTCATTTAGCTTGATAAGTGTCTCTGATTGAAGGGTTCTGCCGAATCTTTCTAGGTCACAATGCAGCAAATGCTCTTCGCGGCAACAATGAACACTACGGTAGTCTCTGCTTTTCCTTCCAGTAAGAGAATGTGTGATGAAGGAGCTATGGAGTGAATTATAGGAGCAGATTGCTTTGGCACAAAGGATGAATGAACACATCAGGAAGCAGTCATTAATAATGTGCACCATAGGTTTATAATAGAAAACGCGTTATGAGAATCTACAAGAGGCAAAAGTAATTATTTTTTACAAAGGAACACATGTACACCTTAGTTTTGATATTATACTGTGGTTGTCCTGTAGTCGGTCCTTCTAACAATGCCTGAAATGTAGGCCTATTGGTTACATACTCGATAATAGTAGACACCGGAAAGTAATATTGGAGATGATGTTTCCTTAAAATTCCTTAAAATTCAGGACATGCAGCTTGAAGCTGTGATACACCTCTGGAGTTAAACAAAGTTTATGATGCAGTGATGGAACATCCTTGTGACTGAAAAGACTCCATTTGCAACCCAGTTAAGTAGAAGTGTAGAGCGTAACAGTGGAGACAAGTGCTGATTTGAGTTTATCTTTAGTCTTTAATTTCCTCTCAATGCATCCGCTGACAACTTAACTAACTTGCTTTACTGTAAGTGGTGATTAGTGGCAGCTACTAAAAACTATGATGATGAATATAGCAATATCTAGTTCTATAGCTCGCAAATTATAGCAATAAACACATTTTTTTTTCTTTTTCAATAATGTTTTAGAATTCGGTTTATCCATTTTAAAAGCTGGATTGCCCAGCCAACACTAAGCACTTATGATCTTGTTTATACAGTCCATACAGAGCAGTAAGTGATATTGGTACTTTTTCTTTCTTCTTCTTCTTCTTCTTCTTCTTCTTCTTCTTCTTCTTTTTCACTGCACATTATCAGCTGGCAGCCATGAGTCAACTGGTCCCTGCACCTTATCAACAGCAAGTCATTTCAGAGCTCTCTGAGGTGCTTTAAGAGAGGCAGCATCAGGCGAGGGTTTATTACTGTACCTCAACACATGTCTGAGATGATTGGGCTGGGTATTTGAGGGTCAGAGTGAAGGAGGGCACGTGGAGCCTTGTCTGTTACAGAAAGATAGAATGATGGAAAAGACAGGCAAGGATACTCTTACACGGAGTGACTTGGTCAGTAATGTACAACATCTCTGAAGATCCTCTTCTGAGACAGAGGGGTGATTTGGGAAATACGGTCCACTGTGATTACAAGAGCCCTTCTCTCTAATGATCAGCTCCACCTGGTATCATGATTTATTTATCGTGAGTGGGTACTCGCTTCTTTCCCCCAAGTGAGCGCCTGTCCTCTGTCAATGCTAATTGCGAATGTTCTGGAATATAAATATAAGTACTGGAATATCTTATTCGACCACTATCATTTAATGTTTACAGGCGGAGGTCAAAATCAGAAGATGTGGGCATGAAATTGGGTGTGATGAGGAGGGGAATATTTACCACATGTTCCAATCACTCCGTTGATATTTAAACATATGTTTAATGGGAATGGCTTGTTTTGATGTGCATTGATGGCTTTCTGTTTGAAAAGATTCGTGTTAGCCGTCTCGTAAACAGATGGAGTCTTGTATACGTAAATTGTGTAAAAGTGCTTCTTTGACATCTTTCTAATGATCATATCATGTTGTCCAATTTTTTCCCATCTTACATATAACGAGTATTTATCGGCACATTAGAAAAACTGTGAAATATGGCATCTGTAGCAATGCAGTTTGCACATATGTCAAAAATATATCAGGTATGGGTTACCAAAATAAATGAGACATAACTCCCTCACTGGGTTCATTTGAATTGCACGCTGTATGAGTGAATTTTCTGTGGATCGCTTCATTACACTGTGTTCAAGTGGCCTCTCTCCATCTGTTCCTGTGCCACCCGTTCTTCTGGGAGTCATTTTCAGAGTAGACTGAGAGAAGTTTGCAGTGCTTGTTTGTTAATTATGCAGCATCCAATGTTCAGCATGGCTTTTCTTTTTTTCATGGGAAAGTAAAAAAAAAAAAATGTGTTCAGTGGAGCTATTCAAACACATCTAAGTGTTAATTCTCTCTCAACATGTCACAATAGATTTCCAGCCTGCCCCTGTGCAGCTCTTCCAGCGCTGAAAGTGGTTTATGCCAGTTAGGAAGTCTCAGCAATTATCAAAATAGCTTTGCATGCTGGCTTCTTAAGTAAAACGTTCGCAAACATTGTTTTAATGCAGTTAGCTCCTGCAGTTATGCAGTTTCTTCTCACTCCTTACCCAGTGCTTACTTCCTCTCAATTTAATTCCCCTCAAGACGAGAAGATGGGACTATGCAAGCCACTCACAATGTGGTGTGTTTTTTTTTTTCTTATCCCCCAGAAGCTAATTTATCATCCCGACTTGCTCTGAAAGAAAGTATTTACTGGATTCACTAGAAAAACTGTCCAGTGACTCGTAAACGTGTGCAATCTCTTCGGGACATCTCATACACTATTGGATGAAACAGCACTTTGGGAGCATTTTGAATTTCTCGTTACATACTTAATATTACACAGCAGTGTGTGAACAACATGCAGAGCGGTGCAATATGTGCACAGCACTGTTGGCTTGAAAGCTGTGGCCACATTACATGAAAGCTCAGGGCAGCTTTGTGAAGCACGAGGCGGGTGCTCGGACCGGCTCGCACTGACCGATGAACACGCCAACTTTTAATCTCAACAAGGTCGTGAATAAAGATTGAGAAGGATGCAGAGTATGAAGACATATGTTGTGATCAAAAAGACGAGTGCTTAGGTACATACTAAGCACATGGATTGACAGCAAAGTAATTAATTATGTTCCAGACATTTTTATAGATATTTTGATGCTCTTTCTTCAGCCAGAACTTATGAAATCTATTGGAACCGCTGTGATTTACAGCAAACAACACATCTAATTACCAGAAGGGTTTCATAGCCCTTTAAAAATAAAAATAGATTTAGTTTGGGCTCTCGCCTTAATGTACCTGCACAAGTTGACCACTGTGTTTCTAAGTCTCTGTGTTTCTTCTGCAGCGTCAGAAAGACAAATTCCTGTCTGCAAACTGTACTCCTCAATAACATTGAGTGTGGTTGTGATTGTACTCTGTTGAGTCTGCAAAGGTCCAGTGGGTCTGTGGGCGGGAGATATTACAGACGAGCCACAGGGACCGGATTTAGGTCGAGCTATCTTGATTGGTGAGTTGTGTTGCATGGTGTTGGCACACGGATGAAGTGTCCTTTGAAGTGTTCGCTTGAAGCATTTGGTGTAATTATCCTGTCATGAGAGGGGCTATAAGCCTGAGACTTCATTAGGCACATGCCTCCTGCTTTTTCATCTTTAAAAAAAAACTAAAAACCTCATCTTTATGGAGGCCTTAAAGTGCTAAACAACGCTGTGATGAGCGTAGGGCCAATCTCTGCTGACAACTCACTAATCAAAAGCGTCATTACAAACTCTACCGCATAATGGGCCTCATTTATCCCGTTGGGTCTTTATGAGAGGTGGGCTTCTGCACTCCTTGAGGTCTGGAGAATCAACCACTTCCTTAGCCAAATTTAGGCCATTAGACTGGGCAAACTCATCCACCTGCTGTATGGCAAATTTGGAAGGTGTATGCTATTATGCTGGAGAGGTTATGGGTTGTACAATCAGTGAGGGAGCAAGATGGGAACTCTATATTCCAGCAACAGTGAGGTAGCAGATGCAGCATGCGTTGGTGCTGGCAGAGCACACTGATCATTTATTGAGGTTCTCCTTCATTGCGTCTATCCGTGTTGAGAGGCCTCGCACTGGTAATGACCAGAGAAAGATGGTAGTGCCACGCTACGGGGCTCCCCAGTATGTCTGCTTCTCTGAGATAGCGCTCGGATTAGGCCCGAGTACTGTCAGGTTACGCTGCTCACATGCAAGGAAAAAAAAGGTGTGCAGCCAGGCCACACTGACCCATTTTAATGACTCTGTAGGGTTTTTATCAACAACATGGTGTCGCTCTGTAGAAGGCCATTGAAGGTCAAAAGTGATTACAGTTTGTCAGAACGCGGGAACATGTGCGTGTGTGTTCATGTGTGTGTGTGTGTGTGGTGGAAAACGTAGTTGGCCTATTCCCGAAAAAGAAGGGGAGAATCTCTCCAGCAAGGGCGAATGCAACGCCACGGGAACCGGCTCAGCCCAATCCAGCAGTAAATCCCTCACCCTGACACTTCACGCTGCCAGATTGTCTACAGGCCAAATCAGTAAGCAGATAAGCACCAAGTCTACCCTGAGAAAAGAAAGATACCTTGATAGTACAGTTACATAACTCCATGGCTTTTGTGGGGCGCCTGTGGCTCAGAAGGTAGAGCAGGTGGACCACTTATTGGAAGGTGAGTGGTTCAATCTCTGGCTCCTTCAGTCCTTATGCCAAAGTGTCCTCGGGCAAGTGAGTTTGGATTAAGCATTTTAGAATATATCTTGATAAGCAGGTGGCACCTTTGAGTGCTCGGAAGGGACTATATTAATACAAGCCCATCATCTCATTTATGTGCTGGTGACTAATGATACTCTCTGTGTGGTGATGGGAAATGCATGAAGACCTATAAAAGCAGTTATAGTAGTTGAAATAGTCAATCGACTTACTATTGGCAATATTTTGGTCAGTATCGAAAGAACATATGAGAAACTGAAGAGAAAGTATGTTGCACTTTTGTTGTGAATCACTTTCTGTGAACAGCTTCTATAGATTTGTTTTTGGAAATGCCAACGTAAAGTCCACGTTTTAAGATCCATCGAGTTCCTTATATGTCCCACAAACTGGCAAAAAATGGGTCTCTGGCACAGGTAACTGTGAAAAGGCACACTAAATGTTCATGTACGTTTATTTATGTCCATATTTTGGTCTACTTGAAACAAACAAGCACCCATCTATAGTCATGACTAATACATTATTCAAAGAAGGAACATTAAAAAGATGAAGGGACACAGGGAGACGGCCATGCAGCAGGCAAAAGACTGATTGGCAGGAAAATCACCTTCATCCAAATTTTGTTTTACGTTCAACTTGGTAGGATCTCATTGTAAACATTGTTCCACTTTTGTATCTATGAAGAACTTATTAATATCTTTGAAAAATATAGCCTGCAATAAATACTTCTTTTCAGAGTTGATTTGCAGCGTACTCACATAGTCACATTATCACTATACATATATACAGTCATCAATGCCTTAATCATAAGTGAGGATGGAACTACAAACCCAGCAAAATATGTTGCAGTATCCACTCTCTTCAGTGTGCTATTCATGGTTATGTGAGAAATGATCTATGTCTAGTGTTACCATGCAAAAGCTATCACCTGCTCCCCTTTAGTAATAAAAAATATTTCTTTCCAAATTCCTGCTATGGCTCCTATCACTGACACCTTTCAGGCTGGGGGTGGATGATATTTCATAATGACAGTTTCCATGCTGCAGCAATGGGTGTTATTTCACAATTCCAAGGGTGTAAATGGATTTACAAACCATCAAAAATCTAGAATAACACAGTTCTTTTTTTTTTTTTTTTTAACTATACTGAAGGCTTATGCTTTTTTACATTTTTTTTAACCACAGTACCTTTTTATCCTACAAGACTATTGTTAGATCTATTAGCTCTGTTGGTGGTGAAGAAAAAAGGAGATGTTAATGTACAGTGTGTTGCAGGCGGATCAGCTGTGGACTGTGTAAAACTGGACAACTGTGTAATGTAGCTTTGTGTTAATCACTCTTGTATCATTCATTACATCTTTAAAGTTATTGTGATTACTATCACCAATGTCAACAATTCACACGGCAACCATTGCTACGTAGTAGAGGAGTGCCACGAGCTGAAAGGTGTTTAAATAGTTCAACCTTCAAGTCAGTTTATACAAAGTCAAATTACAAAATCAAGTTAGGATTTTAGAAGGCATCAATGGAACAAAGTCCTCCTTCTCAACCACATGGATTACACCTTTTTTTATTGCCCTCTAAAATGTTCAATATGACCATGCTTTTTGATCTGTCACGACCATGGTTGAACACCATGGGTAGAGTTGAAATTCTCTTCGTTAATTTAACAACCGATAGTTTCCATGGTAAAAGCAGGCGGCATTATATATTACAGTAAACATGCTTAGAATAAGAAGAGTTACAATGTAAATTGAGTAATTATAATACAGCTCTGATAAAAACTAAGGAGAGTAAAAGGCAAGACTGAGATAAAACTTTTCCTGTGAATCCCGTGTGCATGTAAAGGCCACTTGAGTCCAGCTCTGGGATTTTCCAAACAGTGGGCTATGGAGTGTGATAAAATGAAAGACCTAAGGAGATGGGATGTAAAATGTGGTCTGAATGTCATGTACTTTGTCAACGATCATCCCCCAAACTCCTTCCAAAAACTTTTAGTGAAGGTAAAACAACTTCACACTACTTCTACCTTCTCTATGGAGACCACCTCTAAAGGTCACTTGTCCTGAAACACGGAGAGTGCTTGTTTAAAGCATTTGAACAACCACTGCTGTTGGCTTCCTAGTGAGAACAGTCTCTGTGTTATGTACACATGTACTGTATAAATGAATGCTATGTAGTGAATGAGTACGTAGAATTACCTAATAATTTGTCGACAGCTGTTAGAAAGGAAGCAGAGTTCTGCTGCCATATGTTACCCGAAAATATTGAACATTCAGGCCACATCTGCAGCTCTGCTCCATAAGCAATAATGCGTTCAGTTGTTATGAGTCATATGAGCACGTCCCTCCTTTTATTCAAACGTCAGCCATGAATCAAATGTTTTACAAGTGCACTGGTTTACAGTGTAGCTCTTGAGCCTTTTCACATACAGAACACATAAATCCACATGAAGTAAGACATATCCATCAACAACATTCCGACAATGGAAAATATAAATCCTGCACACAAAATGTAAATACATTTTCCTGCCTATACCAGACAGGAAAGCTACCCAACGTGCATTTAGCTCAGGAAGTAATTGCTCGTTGTATTTGTACTTGTTGTGGATTTTCCTGATAGCCGACAAAACTGTGCTGGCATACAGACTTGCATCTATTGTTAAACCCAGCCCGTTAAATTGAGCTACAATGAAGACGTGTCACAACATCTCCCGTATATACTTGCTGTCTGTCCTTTTGTAGAGAAATTATGTTTTTTGTTTTAAGCTGACATATTTACTATCAATTACAACAAAAGATGAAACACACATGATAACCAAGTAACCACCAAGACTTAATGTAAAGTATTCTTTTAAGAACATAACCGATCTACACTATTAGGCCTTGAATCAACGGAGCTAAAACACAAATGTCCACCATCGACTACAACTCGGTCTACGATTGCCTTTTCAGCTTGACAGCACTTTTTTATTATGGTTGGAACTTGGGGTTAGTTTTCATTGTTGTTGGGCCACGACTTTGGATGAAATGTCTGCGCTCAGAGAGCAGCAGCTAACCCTACTATTAATACAGGGCATACAATCAATATGCCACTGGCATTTCCAGGTTTCTTTGGCCTGCAGTGCTTATCTTAATGGGAGTGTGCTCCCATTTTCTTTTATTGTGTGAACCCATATATCATTACCCACCAAATATAGCTGGATCTACCCTGCTAAAAATGAAAAATATTGAGGCACAGAGAAAAAAAATTGCAATTGCTTTTTTATTTTAACCTTCTTTGCTGCTCATGGGGGCGGCGGTGGTAAGCGCACAGGAATTTATCTAGAGTTATTCAATTTCTGCTCTATCATCTTTGTTTCTGCTTTGAACTTTCAGAGAAAGGTTCCCCCGGTGTTTGCAGCAGCATCATTCCTTGTGAACCAAACCATGTCGGGAGAGGAATATATGCTGTATGTTAAGCACCTTATATTACAGGTAGAAACAGATTCCTAAGGACAGACATTTTCGCCCCCACCTCTAATCTTAAAATGATACTCGCTTAGTCACATCTGCTCAGCAGCATGGTTGCATAATCCATTGCGGCATGCAGTTAATTCTCAGCTGTTAAGGCTACTTATTCAGTTTGTAAGGAAAACACTTCATGCAAGCACGCCACCTCCATCTTTTATTGATGCTGACACTGACTTATTATCTCTATGTCACAGCAAACCCTGCGTTTTAGTAATTTCCCTATTTAAGGAAGTGGTGATCTCAAGCCTAGAGAGACCTATTCTTGCAATTAGGTAACAGGACTGGCACCTGGTGTGGTTTACTTCTGTCATAGGTCATCTGCACTCCCCAAGGTTTGATGGTTAATGCTTATTCTTAGATGCCTCTTTTCACACTGTTGTTGCACTAAGCACTTGTGGCCACGCTGTTAGCATGAACAAGTCTCCTCTGACCTCATCAACAAAGCGTTTTTACCCTCGGGCCTGTGACTATGATTCACCGTCTGGAGGAGTGAGCCGTTCATAACAAGCAGTCCATCTTACCTTAAGGTAACCGATATGCTATGATAGGGTCGCATTTACAGTGATGCAGTATCCCAAGGCATTGTTGACTTCTTAAGTTGCACTCAACTTATAAACAATTCCAAAAATACAAAACAAAAACTGATAGTGCCTCATTAAGACACTTCTTTTAGAAAAAAATATAAACTTCCAGAGTAAAGGGGTGTGTTTCTCCTGAGCTACAGATGGGAGAGCAAAAAAGCCTAAATTGTGAATAGAAATAAAAAACAACAACCTGTAGCTGCTCTATTAAAAAGTAATTTGGAGATTTCATTTTTTTTACAATGTTTGTTTGAGCTTTTACACCCAAATGACCTTTATCTGTTGTGGTGCTTGCAGTTACAAAACCGGAAAATGTGCCCGTATCGCCGTGAAATCACCCTGGCTCCTGTTACAGTGTTCACAACGTCGTCCTCGCTCTAATCCAGTGGAGCAGATCAAGGATTGTTCTCTTGACGACATAAAATAATCTTGACTTCTACATTTTCTAATAATTAAAGTGTTCATTTGCACATTAGGGCTGTCCTAAAAAATCATGGTGTTTAGAGTCGGCACTTAAAAAACAGCACACTACCCCACACTAAACTCCTATAACATCCTTCCTGAATCTCATGTTTCATCTGTCCCACATTTTAATGCCATACATCATCTTTTATTCTTCAATACAGAGAAAGTAAAGGTGCGGATACTTGTTATAGTTTACTTCATAGACCGCATAAGAAGTGGGTGGAATCACTGTGACATCACCGATTGGTTTGTTAATGACATTTTAGCCGTCACCATTTAGTTTTTTTCCCAACCAGAAGTGACACGAGAGGAGTGAGCTAGGTACACCTGAATTTAACTCAGAGTTTGCTTGACCGATGTTAGTATCACAGACTTTTATGGAGCATACATATGTACTGTAACCATGCTCTACCAAGTCAATGTAAAACACATGAAGATAGAATATCAGGAAGGGAAGATTATTTTTTGGGTTGGAAACATTTGGACCAAAACAAATTTACCATTTATCAGACAACCTAAACGTATTTTTTTTTAATATACATTTTCTGCAACCTCTAGTTGGGAAAAAATAGGTGTAATAAATACTCACATCTTCACATTCACATTCTAAGAGTTTTTTTACAGAATTATATACATTATATAATCCTATTACAACCAGTAGTCCACACAGCATACTTTAGAATGCATTCCGGTATAATTAAGTTGAATGTTAATGCTGTGCAGGTTGCTTAGGGATCAGCGCTTTATATATTACAAACGTCTTACCAATCCGCAGTTATTCCTCTCTGTGAGGGGTCATGACATCATCACAAACGATTTTGAGTGATGGCACACTCTCCTCCTTCCCCACCACCGTGCTGAAGTAGGCCACAGATATTGCCATTTCTATCTGTGACAATCTGTAGGGCGGTCGCCTCAGAGAGTGACAAAACCTGTCACAGTGCGTCACTTTCACTTTCTCCCCAGCAAGTGGCGGGACATCTTTGAGTCTGCAGCACCTTTATCAGATATGGCAGTTCCTAAAGCTTTGCCAATAACAGCATGCAAGTTGGAGGAGAGGAGCCGGTGACTTTACAGAGACCTATTTGCAAACAAAATCACTGGGAGACATTCAATGCACCATCTGGCTGCTACACATACCTGCTTCCATCACTCCCTCACCATCACCAGCCTTTTACTATTTATAGACTGCTCTCCTGTCCACCCACCCACGCATTGCATCTTGTAAAACAGCAACCAAAATATTGTAAACTGAAGAATCTCCTTCAGGCAATCAATCATCAGGGTGACAGATGTAAAAGACATCTTCCCAACAGTCTGCCGTCGCTAACAATAGAAATGAACAATCAGCCGGCTCCTTGCCAGACCTTGCAGAGATACAATGACCTTCTTTGTCATTATCTGAACTCTAAGGTTGAACTATAAGATGAACTATGAAAGTGAGTGTGAGGTAAGAACTAGCTGCGGACAGGTGTTGAGGGTACTAGGTGTGATCTACTCTTTTTGCAGGGTGATAACAGCAGAATGTGTGATGATGTGAGATGTCAGCCAGTGGGCCATAAGACGTATCAATAAAGCAATTAGTGTCTCATCTCTGAGGGGAGTAGGCTGAATTCTGATCATTGGTATTATGTTATTGAACAAGCATTTCCCAGTGAGGGAATAATATTTGAGAGAACGTGCACTTGCAAGCGAGTCAGGCATTTGCTGCATTTTGATAAGGTCCACAGTGACTGTATTTTTAATGCTATAAGAACACAGCAATGAACTAATTTGATTGTAGTGCTAAAATGGCACATGTAATTACACCTCAGCAAGCAAGGACCGGGAAATACTGCCTCACTAATAGATGTTCTCCTGCATCGAAACACACATTCTTGTTCATTTAACATATCCTCTTCCCATTTATGCTCAATCCAAGGTTTTATCCTCTTGCAGCAAGAGTGAACTTTAACAAAATTCCCAAATAAAATACAGCCTTTGAATGTGAAATGAGTCATCAAAATCCAGATGTGCTGGCACGGCTCCCTATTAAGAAGCTGCTACTGCTTCTCTCTTTCTCTTTTTTGGATGGATTTCATCAGCCATCTCATAGTGAGAACAATTAGTCAATGTGCATGGATCAGCTCTTATAATTACATATTGAAATATTAGTCATAACCTCAAACACATATTGATTACGTGCCTGAAATCTGCAGAGAATACACATGTGTGCCCGTCAGAGCAATACCACAGCAAATTTTACTCACAACAATTCTCTTGATTTGTGTTCTAATGTTTGCATGTGTGTGTGTGCGTGCGTAGGTGTGTGAGTGTGAGTGTGTGTGTATTTATAATTATAGGTTGCAGAGTTGGCGGGGGTGTGTGGAGAAGCGCTACCTCTCTCACATAAGCCCTTCTGGCAAGAGAAGCCTGGTAAACAAATCTCACCAAAATGAGAGAAATAAATCAGCTATATTTTAGTGCATTTTTTGTATTTTTCTTCTACTTTCTGGACTCATTATCTTTGCCAGGAAGATTTGTAGCGAGTAAGTGATATGTGCACCTTTGGGTCTGTCCACAGCTAATCTCACATTCTGCTGCAGAAAACGACAAAATATGTTGTGTACTCTGGTATGGCTGCATGCTCAAGGACCTCTCGTGGTTGTGGTGACCCACACTCTCTCAAAACACCTTTTATTGCTTGCAAGTAATTGCCGCTAATAACACAGCCGAATGCATCCCCCCCGCCCCACATCTGCTATTCTGCGCCCACAATAAGAGGATAAACTGTTTGGCTAACAGCTAACAAAACTACCAGGACACACACTGCTGTAGCTTTCCAAAACTCAATCTCTGCTATGCTTGCAGACTGCTTGGTAAGTTACTTCTTTTTTTTTGCCAAGATTTTATGATGAGTCCTATATTACCACAGAGAGCTGATTGCCTGCATTCATCATCACTTTTTGTGTTGTTGTTTGAACAAAGTGTGTTTTATGACTCCTTACAGGCCAGTGGTGTCAAGTCAGGGGGTTAACAAATTGTGGGGTTGTGTTAATTAAATCACATAAAAGAGCAGCGGTCATTGCAGACAAACTTGGCGGAGATCTGCACTCTACTGAGTGCACTTGTCTAATTTCTGATAGTTCTTGCCCCCACTCGATGGGGTTGTGGTTGTCCAAATTAAGGCATACCAAAAGATAACTGTGTCCTTCTTCATAATGCATAAGGATAAAAAAAAAAAAAAGCATTTAACTAATGTCTGCCCCGTGACGAGAAAATATGTGCAACTGCAGAATGGATGAATCTAGATGGAAATGGTCCACAGTGGCTGACTGAGAATGTCTTCCATTATAACATGAATCATCCATCCATCAGTGTCTCCCGTCTGCTACATTCCACTTTGCTGTCTTGTTAGAAAATGCATAACACAGTGGGGTTCTCTACCTGCATTCTCCGGAAACATTAAAAGGGACAATTACCGCAGACAAATAAGCAATGTACAGTGAAGGTGAAGGACAGGAGAGGCAATTTTTCCTCATCTCCTGCTTTCACGCTTTAAATTGCCAGTCCATAAACAGTGGGCCCATTGTACTGCGCGGTTGACACAAATTGTAAGGAGTGAAGAATGGAGATCCATAGTTCCATGTAAAGCATATTCATCTTTTCAATAAAGTTGGCATGTGTAGGGAAGAGAAAGTGTCAGGCACAGCGCGTAATTAGCAGGTAGCGGTATAGTACGGACGTTTCGTTGAGCCATCTGTGGGGAACATTTCTGAGGATCTGTGCGACTGAGCTTCCCTCGCTTCTTTGTTTTCACCTGCGTTTCTCTGTGACCCTCTCCCATATATACTCAGCCTGCCAGCAAATACCAAGTGTAGTGCCTGTTTGCAAGTCTGCATGATGCAATAACTGCTGTTTGCAGAGGCACCTTCTGATGCAAGCCCCTCACTTTTCACATAACATTCCACAAAGTTCCTGGAAACATTTGAAAAGTGGCCGCAATATTAATCCATGCACTGTGTCCGTGTGTAGATGTGGCGCCAACATACAAGTCAAAGTCCTTAGTTGGATGCTGTATTGACACCTATTAGGGTTTCTCCCTTGCTCCATGGCAACTGAGCTTTGATTGATGACAACAAAAGGGGTAGTGAAATCTAAGCGCTGGATGGAGAGATAACTGACTGGCTGAGAATGACTCAGTCTGTTGCAGAGAGTCAGTCTGCTGCAGCCTGGAGGAAGAGAGTGAGACAGGAGTGCAAGAGCACAAGGGAGCAAGGAAGGGAGAAGGTATCACGGGGTAAATGGGGCCTTGCAGTTTGGTTGTGCACAAAGCTTCATCATCTTTGGCTCATGTCGGGGAGGCAAACAAAACGACTGGGCTAATGTTGCTTTATTTGTGAAGAGAAACATCATCGGCAGCCAGAGTGATGCGACCAAACACACAGTGGGGCCTCGCCAACAGCATTTTATCTAATCAATCTACTATGGGAGGACAGAAAAAACGCTTGTGACGTGCATTCACGCTAGAATACACACCCACAATAGGCATCCACAAAACTACAGTATATATACACACACACACACACACACACACACACACACATAACCAATTCCATCTTCTGGCAGATACTCATGCTCCCACGCAAACATGCATCAATCACTAGCTCTTTCTTCCCTCTCAAACAACAACAACACTCTGTCATACACATGCAACAGATACATATACCGCAGACGCCAGATCAGGTTGACTGCTCGGCGGGCTCATACTATTTTGATCCTGATGGGAAACCGTGAGTATTCTGATGGCAGCTTGTAGGTCTAACCTCAGGGTTAGAGAGTTTTATTTATAGGCTACCAATAACACTTAAAAATGTGTACCGCAGCTCTGATTGCATCTCTGCCATCATCAGACATATTCCTTCCCGTATGACCTTGGCTTTTATGCGCCGAATCTACACGGATGCAGAGAACGTGCAACGTGATCAGGTCAGTCCCTTACCCCCCCCCCCCCTCCCCCATCCACTTTGTAGCCATCATTTGTGCTTCATGTTTATTTATTTTTTGTCACAAGGTGATGGCTGCCAATGATGTCAGAGAGGCGGCGGATGTAGTGTGGACACTGGCGTCGGGGGCTTTGGCGTGCGCTCCCTCTTTAAATAGCCCCAGATCTAATCTGCAGACAGCAGCAGAGTTCTGACAGATCTTGCCTCGGTGCCTCCTCCCACTAGGTGACACATTCTTTATTTATTTTTCCTCTCCTCCGCTCTGGTATTCACTCCGTGGAGCACTGGCCCCTCAAGCTATTGTCAGTTCCGTTCTCCTTCCATGTCTGAAAAACCAAATGGATTTACAGGGTTTACTGTCAACCCCTCCCTTTTTCAGGGCATGTGAATGTGACACAGTCTTCTACTTCCTCTCTTTCATTTCTGCACCATCCAATCCTTTATGAAGACTTGGTCATTCTTCTTAGGATAGGGAGCGGCTGTTGTGGCACTGGCTCTACTTTGTCTCAGCGTGACTTTCACATGACATCATAATATCTCTTGACCTTTGTTCTTTGCTCAATATAGTGCACGTCTCTGAGATAGATGACGAACAGCAAATCCGAATAGTTTGAACCTTTACCCTTATTGCGTTGTCAGAAGACTGGAAAGGAGTTATATGAATATAAAGTCCATCTCCCATTGCTTATCCCATAAGCCTGAGATGCAGAACTGCTCTCTTAAGAATAACTACAGAGTGAGGGCATTTCAGCAAATAACCCTAAACAATATATGTTAATGTTTAAAGGACAAAGTTTGGATTGATTGATGTCAGGTGAAGTTATTATAGAGCGACAAAGTCTTTTGAGGTCGAAGGTCGGGGGGATGAATGGGTCAAACAAATGTTGTACTTTAACATGGGAGAGCGCTGTTCGTTTCCCATATCCGACGGCCAATTAACATGGCTTTCTTTCAACCATGATTTTTTTTCTGGAACCTTAATCACATCGTTATTATTATTACTTTCAGGACAAGGGTCCCTCACCTTAACAAGAGTAATCATTTAAACCCAAACCATTATGTTGTTCTAACCTTAACGGGAGTACTTTTTTAACCTTAACTAAAGTTTTGTTGATCATTTTATTGATTTACTTATTTTAACAGTTTGGAAGGCACTGACAAATGAAAGCATCCTGTCGATCAGAAGCTTAAGAATGTTGTTCTTGTGGGAAGTGATTTTGTATGGAGTTGAATGGAGAGATGCACCAACCAATGGGCTGCCGAACAAAACCAGATGGTTTTCCATGGACTGTCTGGTCAGTTTCATATATGCTGCCTAATTACACACCTGTGACACCACCGCATTTTAGTTTTACGTCGGCACAGAGCTGCACATGCAGTTGCGTAACACACTTGTCGGTGAGTGAGGAAGACATAAAGCTCACAATTTGTCACAACTTCAAGTCCAAAGTAAGCCGTGTAGGAATAACTTCTAAAACATTTTGGACACGTAACTCAATCAGACACTTCTTATATTGTAATTAATTTCCATGCATGCTGCTCAGAGTACGCACAGTGACTGGCTCGGTTCCTCCCGAGCACAGTCCTGCTTGTAACGGAGCTAATAGCCAAGATTCACAGAGGTTTCATTGACTTGTTCAAGCTCGACTCAGTAATTGGGCGAAGGTCAAATATAAGGCTAGCTTTACGTGTTCAAATGTCATTTTGAAAATTCAAGTTTTTGGTGAGAAATTTGCCCTCGATGGACTGGCGGCCTGTCCAGGGTGTCCCCTGCCTTCGCCCTATGTCAGCTGGGATAGGCTCCAGCGCCCCCGCGACCCTAATGAGGATAAGCGGTATTGAAAATGGATGGATGGTGAGAAATTTGAATAAACGCAGTCGTTATAAGGAAATGTTTTTACAGCAATATAAAAGATATAACAATATATTAAACAATATATTAGAGAAGGAATTGTTAACTCTTAAACTAACACTAGTATGAAGCAGCTTATAATATATAATTATGAATGCCAAGTCTGTTTTTATCAAAGCAAGTAGCCTATTAAAAAAAAATGCAATCATTCATTTCCTATTCATTTGAATTGTGTGTTTTATGCAAATAACCACGATAGAAGGAGATAATAACAAAGAAAAAAGGCCAACATTTAGAATTTTTGACAGTATTCACTGACTGGAACGGTTGAAGCAATGACTATTATTATGACTAGATTATGCCCTTTATGCCTTTTCCTATCCAATACCTTTGTGAAACCTATTGAATCTGTAGCTCCTCAAATGTAGGTCTACTCTTGGCCAACAATAGAAAACTATACTTATACAGAGCAGCGTCAATGTGAAGATCATGAATGCTTCTGAAACCTCATCCATACTATTAGGGTTGTAAAGCTATTATCATGCCAAAGCAATGAGTTATTTGACTCACATATTCAAACTTATGAACTGTGTTAAGACATCATCAGCTATAGTAATAGTGCTCCAGAGATGGATTGAATCACCATTGGCTCCATCACACTGAACCCAAGTCATTTAATCGAGACATAAATTCTATCTATAAGATAATTGAATGCAACTAAAATCTGTAATTCATGGTATCAAAACAGTATTTGGTCACGTGATCAGCACAATAACTGAATGTTGAAACCATTATTGCAGTCCCTTAGGATGCAGTTCTTTTATTCTGTAGATTATTTTATTGTGTAGAAAACCTCTCTCACTTGCTCAACACATCTCAAGCACTTAAATTGAGATTTTCTAACCCCGTCAAAAGTCGCGATATTGACAAATCACACTTGAGGCTCCATAACATCCCTTTGATCACTGATGTTGTGTCCAAATTATATTTGTATATTTGTCTTTGATTGTGTTTGAATTTCTTAGTTTGTCAAGTTTTTACTGTCTAACTCTTAAAAGGGGAAGACATCCATTATTAGTTCCTGTCAAGTTTCACCTTGTGAATTAAGTCTTTAGGCACGACCACTGCACCAAAAGACTTCAAGGCCGTGGGATAATCCTAAACCAGTAGTCTCTTCATGTTGGCTTGCATTACCAATTCAATGTAAATGCAAAGCATACCATCCACTCTCCGCACCATGCTGACAAGCCTGGGAATTAGCTAACGTGTAATGCTGCACCGTATCTGTGCTCTGCATTCAGTGCTCCAGTGGAGGCAGCAGCTGTGTGGACTTTGCTGGGATGAAAAAGATGGAAATGGAATATAGTTTTACTTTGTGCAATTGTGTGACGACATGGTGAAATCCATTTCGATGAGTCTCTCGACCCACCTCAATCCATGCACAATTAATTTGATACAAGCTGGAAGCATAAATCCTAGATGATTATGCTGTGTTCAGGACAACAGCAATGAATATGTTCATCTTCTCAGGACTCGAGGAACAGCAGGAGACAGGGAAATTAGTTTTGCTGTATTATGTAGATGCTGGTACATTTTGCAGCATCAACAGGATTCAGCAGTTGAGGTATGTGTGTTGAAAGGGTGGGGCGAGGTCAAGGTTATTTTTTATTTTTTTAAATGTCAAAAACAATATTACATTTTAACAACTGCAGGTGGTCTGTCTGTGTGACGACAGATAGTAATCATACTGTGTCTCTTGAGCAGTGATCCTCTGAGGTGAGACTCATCGGTAATGATCACAATTGAAATGTAATTGTAGCGAAGCCCCCTCCTCCACAACACAGGCCCAATTAAAAGCGCAGTCGTTCAAGCTGGAAAGTGGCCAGCTGTTCTGGGTTAATAGATGGGCTTGGCCAGACGTCTGCGAGGTGACCGCTAGCTGGCAGCCTACTGGATAAGGTTGCAGATTGTAAGTGGACATGTACTTTGCTTCCCCTTGTGTGCAGTTGTCACGGGAGATGATGAAGCACCATGAATCTCCCTCTTTTTCTGTCTTTAGCACCCTCGTCTCACCCTTATTCTAACCTTCCTAACCATTCTTTGTCTGTCTTCAAGGCCAAAGCAAATGTAGTGCTGACACGTGTGGACCGTCTCCCTGGCCCCCTGACTTTAGACCCAAGAGTGGAGTATCTCTATTGACTCAGGAGAGTTCAAGGACTAAGAGAGCATTATCAAAAAAAACGTGGAGAAAGAGACAGCAGCAGCCAGAGACCATGCCCTGTGATAACCCGTAACCACACATTATCAACAGTACTTACATTGCACGACCATACAGTACACATAAAGACACTCGGCGTCAAACCCGATCTTAAATCAATGACCTGAAATGGCATGCAACAAATATGTACATTGTTCTAAATATTCATCCAGTGTGTCCCGGTTAACGCTATTTCTTAATTCAATGTTGCGCTGCTTGGTGGTTGATGGTTGGTGTGCTCCGTCAGCCACAAATGTTACCGTAACTATTGCTGTGATCTATGCCGTAGAGCTGTTTTATGGATGTCAAACAGAAATGTTGGTCAGAAACGAGCAGTGAAAACAGACATGCTCACTCATAAGTAGCCAGTTTCCATGCATGAATTAGCCATGTGTTAATGTATATTTAAAAGACATCAATATTGGAACATGTTATATTTGATTGACAAGTCCTTTAATATAATAGCCATTAAGTCACGAGGGGCTCAAATTTAGGGTTTTTAGTCCTGAGTTTGTCTGCATCAACAATGTTTGTAAATATTCCAATAAAACAGCCTATATTCTGAAATATGATTGAGAAATGCACAAAGTGCTGATTTTCCATCTCCAACTCAAACTCTTGAATTATGTATGTGAATATACTGTACCTACTTAATAATTTATATAGTCAAACAAATGACTGATTGGGCCTCAAAAGTATTCACTCTCTAATGCAAGAAGGGAAGAAATCAGAGTATGTGAGCAGGACAACAACTATTGGGTAGTGTTTGCAGCATCTCTGATAGATATTTCATATGCATTTTGATGGGTTCTATTTAATGGATCACACATTGTACTGAACATTGGCATCCCGTTAAGTGACATTAATGTTTCACTAAAACGCCTTGGGTGTTTCAAATGCTGCTCAGAATTGTGTGAGATGTCGTGAAAATATTGCTGGACCACAGTTAAACTTCGGGCAAGGGTTACTTCAGCAGTACAGTGTCCTGAAAGCCTGAGAGCTTTAATGCAGTATAAATGGAGGGGGACTACAGGAGTGGAGTCTCTTGCAGCCCTCTCTTTGGCTTCGTACTGGCGTATTCTATCTGCAGCGTAGAATAAGTTTAACCAATAAAGAATAAGGAACTGGACTCAACTGACCAGACCTGCACTGCTCCTATTCTGCTTGTTTTTTTGTTTGCCTCTGGCCACAATTCCACTGGGGGTTTACTGTACTACTGCGGTCTAGCTCAGAGATGATAAAGATAGTTGCTCTCTTGTGCATGGCAGTAGGGTGGCATTTTAATCAGAGTTTTTTAGTATGAATAGACATGGGAACAAACCCGTATCTTAAGAGCACCTAAATGCAGAGTTTATACTAAGATGCCTTCATCTGTAGCTATACAATTACCAGTTGGCCATTACTGAAGGAATATATGGGGATAGCCACAATGCATGTTGTGTAACATGTCAGGCAGCAGTAGCTTTTAGTTCCTCGTCTCTATTGTCACTCTGAACATGTCACTAAGTGTCCTTCTATGTCGAAGGCAGATGCTCCTGCAATCACTGCAGTCTATCCAATTCATTAGCCTCCAGATACCCAGCACTGATCTCAAAAACTCACCGTTCCGCTCCGAGTAATGAAAGTGGCAATAAATGGATAGCTTTGTGGGGAGCGAGAGAGAGTGAAAAAAGAAAGGGCATGCATCTATCAATTAAATGACAGGGGCAGAGTGTGTGCGGTGAATTAGGAGAATCCGATGGCCTATTTTTCCTCTCCCATTGGAAATCATCAACACTAAATACAGCAATAGAAGATAAAGGAAGGAAATCCAATAAAGTATAATATGGATGGAAAATACAGCCACTGGCTTTCACGAAAGTTTAAAGCAGGTTTGTCGTCACAAAACATTCCCCACTGCTTCAAAATGGAGTCTCACTGTTACGAGTTGCTCGGGCTTTCTGTGCTGCACCTTTCATCAAACAAATGATATTTCTAAATTGAACTGCGATGCTAGATTGTTTCTTTCTTTATGGCCCGCAATATTGCGAGCACACAGCACCTCCCACCAAGTCCAACATTTTCTCCAGCAGTTCAGAAGCATGAAACATTGTTGACAGTTATTGTGACAATGCGGTGCAAAAGGAGAGTAAGAAGTGGGCGTCTGGGCTCAGTGGCGATGTGGTTAGCGGTGCCGGTGCTGCTTTTTCCTTGTTTTTGCCTTTTTAATGGCTCCATGGCCCTCAAAAGAGATGATACACAAGCCAACCTCCACTTGTTGGCTGTCTCTTTCTCTTAGTTATCAATATCCTGTTGAATTTATCTGTCGCTATGTTCCTGAATAGAAATGTAAATCCAATCTATGAATTTCATGGATCAGAAGTGTTTTCGAAAGCTTTTGAATCCAGTCATTCTAAGATGATTTGGTGGTAGGCAGATTTGGCCCTACACACCTGATTAGAGTGCAAAACTGTTGACGTTGTAGTGCTCAAACATTCTTTGTTTGTTCAAAGATGTAAGGCTTGGTTGCACCATATATTGGTGTGCAGAATCACAGATACGGGTATGTTTTCAAGTTCACGCAACACAATTTGCTTTTTATCCTCAGGGATTTTTTACTGGTGTCTCAAGATCAAGAACCAATAATGTATCACAAAAAACAACATATTTATGTATCTTTGCTGGCCCCTTTTTTACTCCTTGAGTGCATAACAGCAAGTATACATGTACTACTCAGACTGCAACCACGGTGGTACACAGCATAGCAGGTCACATGGCTTTGGTACCATAAGTTTGTATGCGCAAACACATGGAAAAAGAACCAGGAGATTTAGCTCCAGAATCAAGGCAATACAACTTAGAGAAATAACTACTAATATGACATATACTGGTTAAACAAGAGGAAAAGCATGTCAGTAATGGGAAACACTAGCTCTACATTATAACCAATTAACACAACTTGTGTTCAAAAATGAAAATAGTAATGGCTTATGGGTTTGCTACTCCTCTCTTCCTGAGCGTACACTCATACATATGTATAGTGTATAGAGGCAGGCAGCAGTGGGCTGAGCACAGCATGAGGCTGTGTTTTGCACTGTCTAAATATAATTGCCTGACCACCAACAGTTATATCTAGATACAAATCCAACATTAAAGGGTTTCCCTGTGCTGTTTTCCAGTTCCCGGGGCCGAAAGCAAACCTCGCCGGAGTCCCGTGGAGGCGGGGCAAAAGGCGCGTCTACCTGCGGCGTGTAGAGGCCACAGTCAATCTGTCAATCAGGCAGGGGCTGTTTCAGAGCATCACGCCCCCTGTTATCTCTCCTGCAGAATTTGGCTTCAGAACAGTTTCCCAGCTGCCAATTTTATGTCCATGCAAATAGACTGAGGGAGGGGTAATGGTGTCACCCTCCTCCAGGTGTCCGGATGGGCCGCATCTGGTCCAACAGAGGAAGGGGTGTTTGACAGAGTGCATGTTTCCAGAGGAGCACTCATCCAGGAGTGCCACTAAGCCTTCACATGGACGTGTCAAAGCAGCAGATTTTTGTCTTTTCGCTGCAGGCATCAATTAGTCGAGCTGGAGAGCTTTTGTGTGAGATTTAAATTCGGAGCCATGTTTTGTGCAAAGGTCACGCTTTCTCTTGCTTGTGTCAAAGTAAAGTACTAACAGAAAGTTTTGAAACTAGAATCCCTTGCATGTCTCACTTTTTTTTTTTCGTTCTTCTTCTTCTTCGAGAGAGACCCAACTCCCCTGAAGATCACGCTATTTTTCTGCACTTCAATGACACGTAATGTCAAAAATGGTTTATCTTTAGTTAATAAGTTTCTATTCATCGCTTTGTCTGATGTTCTGAAACAATAAGTAGGAACAGCGGCAACTAAGGAATGAGCTCTGCGAGGATGAGATCCCTTTTTTGGGAGAATCAATGAGGGGGGGGGGGGGGGGGCATCGTGATGTGGATACAAAGCAGAGGGAGAGGCTACATTGATCTTCGTAAAGTGGTGTGAAGTAGGGGAAATTCATTTACATAGGAAATGTGTGGAAATATGGCTATCGTTCACAGGCTTGCCAATAGTTTCCTTAATTGATTTGTGAATTTCTTTGTGTCTCACAGCACATAATTCACCACAAACATGTCGCCTACCCAGTCTTCTGTGTTTTTTTTTGGTTCTTCAAAGCGGCAGTCCATTTTTTGACCACTTTAAAGAGTTTGACGTTACTTTTTATTTTGTTTATTCTTAAAGATCCCTCAGATGTAATAACAGGCCAGTTGAAAATGATCAACTTGTAGTTGTTTGTCTCATGCTACTACTCATTATAATCACACCTCAACCAGTTTTAGAATGATTGCAGGTTCCAGTCCAGTCGTTTGGTGGTGGTGTAACCCTTTTGTTGAGGATATAGGTTTCTGATTCATGTTACTTTTACACAGTATGTATGAATAACAGGCAGTTATTGTGCAGAAATATAATTAGAATATATACAAAAATATGTTGCTATTTTGCTTATTCAGTGCGTTGTACAGTGTTTTGTAAATGCCTTAAAGTCAGTTCGAGGGTGACCTGGCCAAGACAGGCAGCAGCATAAGAAACAGATACTATATATATATATATATATATATATATATATATATATATATATATATATATATATATATATATATAAATGTTAAGGAGGCAGGAGGCTCTCCAGTTGGTGTATTGTTACTTTAAAGGCATTTGTAGTTTTTCTTTCTTTCTTCATAATTTAGACTTAAAGATATACTGAGAGTACAGTTTCTTTTGTGTGCCACCACCATTTTAGCTACTCCCAGCCCATTTAATATCGCCTCCATTTAGGTCATAGAAAATGTCATTGACTAAATGTAGACCAAAGCTATTTTTGGTTCTTACAAATGACTCTGCAAAGCAATAGTGACGCAAGACAGATGGATCCAATGCTTCTTCGGGGCAAAGGACCTGTGAAATTCCAGCATCAGATAATAATAAGGGAGTTCAAAATAATAATAATAATAATAGTAATAACAGATAACAGCCGTTCTTGGCTGCTCCCAGTGCGGATGCAGGTGTTAAATAGCTAGATCCAGGTTTTATTTTTTTATTCTCGTGCATCTGAGACTGACTTGCAGTCATAGAAATATGGGATGAACTGTTGACCCTCTGGCTCACGCACTCCATAGAGGAACACACCTCTGTACACGGTCCAGCTCTGAAAAAATACTGTTGTCTACAGGCCAAGAGATAAGCCCTCTCTCTCTCTTTCCTTATTATCTCTCTCTCTCCACGCGCACGGACACCTGTACAGACTGAGTCGGACACCGGATGCCCTGCCGTTGTGCTCTACCCTTGTCCTATTTGTTTTTGTGCTGACAAAAGCCTCCCCACAAACCCAACAATGGATGACCTGAGTGTCTTCACCCTCACCTGACTCTGAAAGTCCTGACTGTGGGCAAACCGCTCCATCAAGCTGCCCGCTTTGCCAACATGAACAGCTGATTCTTAGTTATGATTCTAGCTATGACCTTTATAACCACAGCGTGGAGGTCATCATTGCAGCTCAACCTCGGCTTCATCGTTCCCCTCCTCCTCCTTCTAATCCATGTCAAATGCTCTGAAGCCAAAAAAGGACATGAGTCAAACATTAGGTAAATTAGTTAAAACAATTGGGTCATTAGGCGAGTCACAGATGCCCAGAGCATTGTTTGTAACATTCAAGCTGCAGACTGGATATGATGATTGATGTGGTAGTGCCAGGACATTTATTTTCCCCACTTACCTGTAGTGCTATTCGTCAACCCTAAATTGTTTAGGTGTGAGTTGCCAAGTTTTTCAGATATTGTGAGCAGTAGATTATCCTAAATAACCAATGATTTCTAGACAGATACATCTGCTGTGGAGTTTTTCAACGAGTTAAGTGCCATATAGACCCATTATATTTCAGAGACAGCAGATATCTCAACAGCTGATATTTCGCAAACTAGGAAACTCACACTAAACCAATCAAAATCAAATTAATAAATAGCACTACAGGTAAGATAAAAATATGTATTTTATATTTAGGGGTTAAATGTCCCTTAGTTACTCAAAATGCTTGTGTTCACACTGTATTGATCATTACACTGTATGCATTGACCATTGACACCGTATGAATTTCAATCGATGTGTATGACCACACAGAGTTGCAGGCCTCAAGGTGACCTCCACTGAAACCATTGGGAATCATGCAGTCAAATTGAGTGGGCTTGTAATAATGTTACAATTAGTGGTTGAATAATTGTTGTTTGGATTACTCTTTGTTCCGTTAGCTCGGGGACAACCGACATGTATATATTCAATAGTTTTACTAGGAGGTCCTTAAATCAAAGAAACTGCACAGCAACATGCTGAATTGAGGGCTGCAAATATACAATTGTAAATATATATATACATATATATATATATATATATATATATATATATATACTGTATATAAAAACCCTGGATCATTTTAGAAATATCCTTATTTTAGAGATAAAGTGTCACAATGTTTGAAGCATTGCTGGGAAACAAAAGACACTCCAGAAGGTTATTAACCCTGGCAATTTGTTCATGCACGTTCATCAGTAAATTCATTTTTTCCAATCTGCTTTTTGCATAATCAGAATTTCTAATCAAAATCTGCAGCACACAGTCCGCCGCGGCCCACATCAACCTACAATCCCATCCCGAGTTAATATCCTTGAGAATAATAGCAGACCAAAATGTCTAATTATAATGTTCACCCTTTTCGACCTTGCTGTGTCGTCTACTTTGCATCATCATGGCCATAAACTACCAACTGCACAGGTGACAACAATATGAATCACCCAAACAGTTTGTTGACATGGTCTGTCCTCTCTGCTTCTTTCATCTAACTACTAACTACTTTGACAGTGGTGGCAGCCATCCATGCCGTGCCACGAGCAGAGTGTGAGCTGCCAGTGCAAGGCAATGTGAGAAAGAGAGGGGAGATTCCAGCAACATGGAGCCCTGTCTTTAAAGATGCTCAACAGGAATTCATCTCGTAGGTTTTTTCATCATAGACTCGGAGATTGTCGAAGGTGCTGCCCTCCATAGGGAATCACAGAAACATGTACAAACATTATGATAAAGGTCGCTTATAAGCTGAGCAAAAAAACAGAAATATAACCACCGCTGAACTCTTGCTGGAAATATAACTCATTGACATGGCCAACTTATTCACCTGCAACCTCCACACCTTCCCCACCAACACTTACTGAGACGAAGCTCGCTGCATCCTGGATAGATGGCCAACCACCAGTCCAATTTGTAAGCCGACAACCAGCCACTGAGGAAAACAATTAAAGAAATGGTGCACGGAAGCTCTGAAATGTAGGAACCTACGATCATTGGTCACAGTCTCTTAGTCTTCATTTATGCAACCGGCTCTCAGCATGCAAAGAGGCTTCCTGAGTGAACAGGCATTACATTACGCCTTGATGCAGCTGTGTGCCACTCTGTTTTAGCTGGCTCTATTCCATGTGAAGGTTTACATGTTGTGATTCACAGACTTGGTACACCTGTCCATGATGAGTCTTTAAGGGATTCACTGGTTTCTTGATGAATAATATGTCAGCTCTTCGGTGCCCAGATGGCTACGCTATACTGCAGGGTAAAAAAACAACTTTTGTTAATGTTGTTAGACTCTACCACCAGAATCATCGGTTGTATAATTCAAATTATCACATGCATAATAAGTGAAAAACTAAATTATCTGATTTATTCAATAAAACAGGTCTACGATGCAGATTAACTATGACACCGTGGGCCAAACTCAGACAACCTGCTTTGATATTCAGACAGACAGGCTCCTCACATAGTGAAGTAATTAATGACATTTAAATGTTAAATGGATCTCTCTCTAGTTGGCATTAATTAGGTAGATTAGAAATAAATCCCAGTCAGGGAATCTAATGTTTTGGCATTTCTGAAGACCTGTTGCAAAGTGCGTTACTTCTGTATTAGCCTATTATTCCCTCCAGTGATCTCGCATACAGAGAAACTAATGCAAACTTTACCAATCACTGCATTATTTGACAGGACTCTCAGTTGAGTCTAATTTTTGCAGTAAAGCTGGAAACTCTGTCAGCACTATTACTGTGTCTGGTGCTGTTAGACATGTTATCTGTTAGCTGCTGAGACAGACATTTTTGTGTCTAACCTTGTGTGCGGGCAGGCCACCCTGGCTTTATGTGTTGATGTGGCTGCTGTAGTGGGTCAATCACACGTCGCATTAAACACTTGCGGTGACTGGCGGCCAGACAAACCATGCAAATAGTGATTTCTTTTTCCGTTGATACCTTAAAGGCAGTGTGTAAAATACGGGTTTGATTGACACCTCAGACCCACTTGCAATTGTCATTAAAATGTCTTTTAGAATTGTACTATTGCACAGCAGTTTTCCTAATTCAAATTGCAAAACATTTATATAAATATAAAAGAATAAATGAACAGTGAATGCCGTAAATGACACAGCCAGACAGGGCCCCGACAGGTGGCGCAAAGCAAGTCTTTCTTCATATCTAGTTGTGGACCTAAGATTTGATCAAATTCCTTCCATGAGGACCTGGATTAAAGCAGGACATCGTGTCTTCTCTTTTTGGATACCAGGACTGCAATGAGAAGAAGCCGAGCCAAGGTTTAAATATCTGCAGGTTTGTCCGGTTAGTGAGAGACACGTGTTGCATTGTGTAGTTGTGTATTGTTAAAGATATAAGCCTTAGTGATGTGTGTGCAAAGTCTGTACATCCTTGTTGCCATGGCTTCCATCCATGACATCTTGTTGCACTTGATGGAAGGAGGGCGATGGGATCCCCGGGTATTTTGTATGATGCTTAAAGGTATCGAGTACCGACACCCATCTCGAACTATACGTACAAGCCTACCTTTGGCCAAAAGCATGCCTTAAGAACAGTCAACTTTCTGGCCATCTTGTGGAAGTGCTAACTGTTGGAACGTTTGGACATCGCAACTACTGACTTGGAAGAAAACAAATTAAGGTGTGTTGTTGAAACAGAAAGCAGATGGGTTTTCTTCAGTCAGCACTTTTAAAGATCAGATTTAATTTCGTTGCACTTTCAGAATGTTTTATTTATACTAATTATTTCTCAACACCTGTTGCAAATTGGTACTTTGTGGCTGTGTAAAAGACGCCACAGCTGCTCTGATTTGTACCAGTAAAATATACACAAAAGAACAAGGTAATTGATCTAAAGTCAATTGTATGATATGTATTTAACTTGAACAACATGCAGAATGCAGAATGTTCAGCACGATGGTTTTCAGAGGCCAAATTATGTCATGGAAAACAAAGTGAGATATTTGAAACAGTGCTTTAGCACCAATGCAACTCACATCGTTTAATAAACTTTGGAGGTAGAAAATATTTTTAATGTGGGTATTTGCTGTCTGGACTGCAGCACAATCAATAAAACAAGTCTAAGTGAAGACAGGACAATCTAGCAGATATTGTGCCAAAATGTATAGACCTTAAAAAATGTGTTTTCCTTGGCGGAGTGTCCTTATTTTGTCCTCTGTGTGTGTGTGTGTGTGTGTGTGTGTGTGTGTGTGTGTGTATGTTTAGTTTTTTCACTGGACAATGCTTGTTGAAATGTGCTTAGTAGTAAATGACCAGAGTCTACGCTAATGTAGAACTCTGACAACTTCCTTATAGAATCATTGGACATTCATGTTTTGAGATAAGATTGGAACTAATTTATTTTAATAACAAGGTAAACAGGAGGCTGAGCTTCATAAACATCCAATGAAATGTTTTCTAACCTATATCAACATTTTTTAATTTTTCCTCCCACTGAAATAATTACTTTCACTGTGTCCAACTACAAACACACAAACACACAAGTAAGCATACACGTTACTTCATATGAGTTATATTTATCCCAAGATAGTTTCTTTGTGAAATCGCTTATTTGACAAATTATTACTGATAAATGTTTGTCTCCTTTTTATTACAATAAAGTAACTAATAATTAAATAAACAATTTGAACCACTCTCCCAACAGCTAACATTAACATCTATTGTTGCAACTTTTCTACCAGATCCAATATCATAAATGTTGAATGATGATAGCACTAAGAACCCACTTGTGAGTTAAATGTCAGGATTATGGATATGCTATGTGCATAAACCTTTACAACATGTTTTAAGTCCGGAGGATACAGAGGCTTGGTTGTGTCCCAGCCCAGTTCAGCTATTTCTGCTGGTTAAAAGTGAACAATCTCATTTGAAACTGGGTTGATTTATGATGCATCACCGACTACGGCTAAAAATAAAAGGAAGGAGAGAAAAAAAAAACTCTTGATGATCCTTCAGTATAACACAGTTCCAAAGATTTTAGCTGGATTAAGCTGCTACACCGGATAGTGGGTTGGCCCACGCTGCCCTGAGCAATTTCACAGGCTATGAAAATGGAGGAAAATATAGCATTTCTTCACATGAATTTGTATCCATCATGCAACTGTACTCTTGGTAAAAATTAGTATCCACACCTGGTAAAAGAGCCTAACTAATGGAGAGCAAGCTGTCCCACTGCGTACAGTATGCTTTGAGACAATGAAGTGATGTAGCTATTCTCGGAGGCTGCTTGTGCACTTCGATGGATGCCATTTTTCACACCATTAACTGCAGCCTACTGGTTTTACTCACAGCACAGAGATGGGCCAAAACAATCCTAAACATGCCCACGATTGAGCACAATTGCAACAATTGATCTAAGCTGTTCCACCCAGTCTGTCGCAATTCTGTGCATGAAAACCATTATCTCCATTCACCCTTCTTCTTTCCCCATCTCTCTCGCACACTTTTCTCTCTCTTTCCTTTTTCACCACCTCTAACTACCGTTTTTATCCTATTCAGCTATATCCTTGCCTTGGGATAAGCAAAACGGTTTGTGGCTGAATCCCAAAGTACAAACATGCATGGCAAAAGTTGACGCTTTATCTGTAGCTCGGTGGGTTAGTTGATCAAAATCTATGAGCAAGATGAGTGCAGTTTTTTGAGTGTTTACCTCAGCAGAGTTCTAACCTAAGGCCCTCATTACAGTCAATGCTGAGTGCAGAGTTCGCACAGGGAGGCAGAGCTCAAAGAGCCAGCTAATCCAGTGGGTTTTACAGGCATGATGGGCTAGTCAATATGCTGGGCCTGCATCCTAAAGAAGCTGGAGCTCCACAGCAGAGCTAGGTAAAAGAGGCTCAGGGGAATGCTTTGCATGATGCCACTTTATTCTCTCCACAGCACTCAAGGTTAGATGCCGCTAAAGTCTTAACCCGTTGTTTACCTCTATCCCCTTCCCTCCTATTGATTTTGCTTGCCTTTCAGCCCTCAACACTGCTTAATTTATAAAAAGGAGATCTAGGAATTACATTCTGATATTGCTGCTATTGCAATCCAACCCCGGTAAAAGCATCCACTAAATGCACAAGATGTTTAATACCCTCTCCTTCCATTAAAGCAGTGATGGCCGCTATTTATACAAGATTATCTGTAAATCAGTGGGGGTCACAACCATGATGGTTTCGTACAACCAAACATGATCATGACTGTCCGAGTCGATTAGAAATTAGTTCAACCAAGAGATGATCTGACATTTTCACTTCAAATCCCGAAGCAGTATTTCTTCAGTCCCGGGAATAATTGAGCCTCTGATTCGTTCTAAGAATGGACACATTTATGTGGAGCTCAGCTCAAGGCAGCAGCAGAGGTGTGGAGATGGCAGGGTGTTTTGTGTTCAGTAAAGAATAGATAGGGCTTGAGGTATCCTTGTTCCTTGAGCAAAGAGAACTCCGCTGGAGGAACGTCACCAAGTTTAATTTACGAATTTAATTTCCACACACAAAAGAGGTCAGACAAGGAGGAACAAATTGACAGACACAGCAGGCAGGTACTTGTCATTTCTTCCAAATAGCTTTTAATGAGAAGAATACCTTTGGCCTAGGGATGTACTTTCCTCTGTGAGTGGTTAAGTTATCAGCATTGCCCACCGAGTGTTGTTGGCTTGCTGGAAAAAACATGTTCACCGGTCGGAGACCGAGCCAAAGCCCGCCTCAATCTGAAGTAAATGGACTCTCTGGTGGAGAACAGACTGGGCCATCTTTAATGGAGAGCACTGGGCTGTGGTCAACTGGGCAGTAAACCCACATCACTGGTGGCCAATCAAAAAATGGTTGCTTTGTGGGAAATGATCCACCACGACACAACTTTGTGATTGATTGTAATTTCTGTTTGAAGGCATCCATTTGGACAAACAGAATTAATCTCCTGCCAAGATCGTATCATATTCAGCCACATAAACTCATCATTAATTATTTCATTAAACTGGTTTTTTATTTACAATGTAATTACTTTAGCATGCACAGGCACAGTAGAAGCACTTAGTACAATGTACCAGTTTTGTGGTTATAAATATAATTACCTACTTACTAATTTCTCCCTATGATCATTTTGAAATATTCTGTTCTATTGTATTACGTGCCTCTGCAGTGACCCATTCCCCCCCCCCCACAGGAATCATCCAATTGTTTTTACAATATATTTGTCATGCCCTTAAACATTACCCAACATAATGGTCCTGGCAACGGGGACGCTGGCGAAACTTAACGCCGCTCCGTCTAGGACTGTTTTTATTTGTTTTTTTTCTACCTTTTTTACAATTTAACATTAATTTAAATTATTTAAAATTGTATTTAACAGTGTAGCCATTCTTCTGACTTAATTATTCTGCAAATCTTGGATTATTTTTTATTTTGTGATTGCCGTTGGCTCCTGCTCTCCACCACTGCGATCTGGTCAACTGGCGTTGGCTGGCTAGCCGACAGTCTCTTGCTGGCTGGCCGACGGTCTCTTGCTGGCCGGCGGCTGCGGGCGAGCCGGCCGACTCCCTGCTCCATGCTGTTGCTCTGAGGCTGGTCGCCTCTCAGCGGTCCTGGTGCTCCGGTGCTCCGGTCTGTGGTTGGCGATTGCATCCTCCCCGGCTGGCATGGTTCTGCAGTGTTCCACCTCGCAGCTCCTTGGGCTCAACAGCTTCTCTGCTCCTCCGTTCGTCTCGGCCATCGGGGTGCTCGGACTCCTTCTTCGGCCCCGTTGCATCCACAGAGCCTCCCGCGGAGGGTTTGTTTGCTCCAGGCCTGATCACTCCAGGCTTTCCATCCCCTCCCTCTGGTCGGCCGAGCGCATCGCTGCAGCTCGTCATCACAACAACAGTCCCCAAGAGCGAGATGGTGGCAACGAAATTAGGAACTGTTACAGCTCCCCCAGCACCCTCTACTCTTCCTGCTGACTCCACTCACCAAAACCGGACTGGTACACTCCAAGATGTTGCCCCTATTTTAGTTTGTCTGTTCTGCTTTATTTTGTATTTGTAATTTTGTATTCCTCTAAGGTGTTCATTGCCTATATGGCATTGTCTCCTTTGCCTCGTGTATTTTCTGAAATGTTGTATTGATGTTATGTTTTTACTTTGCTTCTATGTAGAGCACTTTGTAAACCCTGTTTTTAAAGGTGCTATATAAATAAATGTATTATTATTATTATTATTATAATCCCTAGTAGTAGGATCAACTATTTCATGAACATGAGAGTGTGTTTACCAGCATCCTTTATATTGTTCTACTCCCTGAGTGAAAGTGCTAGTGAGTCCCCCTAATGGTTAAAAGTTGAAGTATTCTTGCTAGGCAGTTTTCGGCTCCCTGCCCTGCTCAGCAGCAGCATCAGCGGGGGGAAACACAGAGTGAGGAGAGGATATGGCCCTCGCAGAAAGAAAAGTGGTCCTTTTTGATTTTGGTTTTGGTCTCCCTTGGGCTGCCTCTGGGTTTGGAACAGATTTGGTTCAGTGCTGAGCGCGGCAGCTTGCGCAGAGAAGGACCGTGTCATAACTGGTTTCAGTCTCGATAAGGAGACACCACTGGCTAGCTGGCTGGCTGATCTGGGGCCAGCTGCTTGGATACCACATCAGCCTTTAACAATGCGTTATTTAAGCACGCCTCATGAAAGAGTGTCTCACTGTAGACAAATCATTCACAAAGCAGTTCTTTTAATGGACTCCATTTTAGCACAAACGTCCTAATTTGACAGCCAGGCCAATGAGATCATACGGCTGGCACTGGGTGATGAATAGAAATTGAATAGACCACCCCTTTACTTTTAATGCAAATTTAAATGAGATGTGCTCCTGCGGATTTAGTGGAGGGCTAATAAGCTAGTCGAGCACAAAGTTCAGTGTTTGTTTAAGAAACAAGCAAAACCTGAAAAGCTCATATTCCTGCAGCTGCTGCTGCTCACAGGTCATTTTTTGTAGATCAAACACATTCATCAAACACTTTCAAAAAATCCATTATATAGTTCTAAAACTGCATGGTGGCCAGTCTCATTAATAAAGCGGTTACTCAGGACTCCATTCCTAAAAAGCTGACATTTGGAGGATGCCGTTTCCACCTGACAGTACGGTTTTCCTGCGGCCTCCCTCCTCTGTCTTAAGGCCTGCAGCTGAGTCGAAACATTAAGCTAGTCTCCAGCATTATGATGAGCATATGCAGACAACTACTCAACTACTGCAAGGCTGGCTGATAGAGGCCAGTGTCTTGGACATGCTGTACTCGGCTACTGATAATTGCTCTTTGTCCAGCTTATATTCATTCGCTCCTCTCATTTGGAGCTTTAATTCAACGAGTCCTGATTGCCTTTCCTGTGTTCATTTGTCTTGAGCCGTTCACGGACGTGCAGCATCGTCTGCTCGTGGTGTGATTCTCCGTAATAACTACATCCACATAATAACGGTCCATCGTTCCTATTTGGTTGCATATAAAGACATGAAGCTCACTGCCAATCCCCCCACACACACCCCCAGTCAATGCCATGGCATCTTCTCCCCTGTCTCCCCACCCCCTTTTTTTGTGCACTTCATGATAGTCTTTACATTTTCTTTCTAATAACCAACATGAATGACTCTTACATTTCCTAAATTGCCCTATTTTTGATTGAAATTCAATGTAAGCACAACTCGAAATCAGAAATTTCAGAGGTTACTTTACATTCTCTTTGGTGCCATTCTTTTCCATTGTTTATCCTCAGTTCTCAAAGTCCAAGGTGAAAATGATACCCACATGAATTGTTCCTTGCCACTCCTGCCAGTGTTATTATTAAAAATGTAAAGATCTCTCTCATAAAACAACTTTATTTCTACACATTTCATATAGATTTGATCAGTATAATACAGTTAATGCATCGTTGTTGAGACTATAATGGAATGTTTTTATTTGATAGTTCAGGGGTAGGTAACCACATGACATGGGTTGCTAAACGTCTGTAGATTTTAAAAGCCCTTCACACAAATGAACTAAATATATTGTATTGCACATTTGTGGGTTTCAAACTGGTCTTGAGAGCCAATCAGGGACTACTTTGTTAGGTTATTGGCTGCTATGTTAAGCCTGTGCTATGAAGATGTTCCTTCCCTACCTGGTAAAATAAAAATATAGCATTAATGTGCTCAGGGACCACAGTAGTAGGAGGGATAAAACTCCTGTAGTCTGGAAATATTTGACTGAAAGAAACACAGGCCTTCACAATACCAATGTATTAGTTTGTGATGTAAGAAAATGTTCTTGGTATTCTTGGTATTGCTTTTTAATTTAACATTGGTGATCTGTCATTTCCAGGCTCCCTCAAAATGGCTTTTTGATTAATGTTTGCTAAGATTTCACAACAAAAAAAAAGCATACAGAATATGAGATTATTCATGGCAAATTTCGAAGTGCGACGCACTTACCACACAGAAAAGTTTAATGATAGGTTCGCCACAAGGTGTGATTAGACTGCACTTAGAGTGATGTTTGTAATAGTCCAAAATCAGAATGATAAATTATTGCAAACATGAAAGATCAAAGGGGGACCCTTTTTTAAGAAGTCTGTGCCTTTTTGAGAAAAGCAAGCCACTTAGGTAGAATCAGGTGAAAGTCTATTCATCTTCGTCTTATTTTCAACCTGCCTCTTATTTACCTAGTATATGCCATAATTGGTACTGTGTTCAGTATCTAATCACTTTGGTTATTGCTGCTTGTTGATATCAGTTACCCAATACCACCTTGTGCTGAAGAATCTACAAGTCATTTGGGATGGATCATTTGAAAGATCTTAAATCTCAGTAAACACCCCCTCACAAACAAAGCTAAGCAAATCAATTTACCTTTTGTGTTACCTGCTTTTGTGGATGCGAGATTCCCCTCAGGCCTCGTTAAAATTCCTTTGGAGCTCGACTATTTATTCAATAAAAACTGGTCTACTTTGTAAACTATTCAAAATGTGATGAAAATCTGTAGAACATACATTCTTTTAATGGTTAATGCATGAGGCCATAAAGACCTGATGGCTGAAACCTGACTCCATAAAAACATCCCTCAATTTGACATTTTAGTTCATCGTGAGATATGGACTAAATGAAGATTGCCATATGCAATGCACTCACCTTTGAGGCAATGGACAATCAGAAAAATGTAATCTAGTCGGACGCTATTGCAGTGTTACTAATGATTGTTGCGATTAAATGTTTTAACCACTTTTTTAATTCAGCTTTTTGACCAATTGGCACAGGGATAATGTATGTATGTGATCTTGAGCTATGAACTTAATACCGCAAAGTTTAGCATTATAACAGACCAGTAAGTTCCTAAATGTTGGGCAGCTACGTGCTTTGGACTGTCATCTTTAACTCTTCAAAGCGCTGCAGTATCTACAGTTCCCCAAAGACCTTGTGGGTGATAATCAGTCATAACTGCTCCTCCACTGAGGTTATTTATTTCACTACATTCACACGGTAATTCATCATTTATTTATTATGACAGTTGTTATCTATCTTTCATGTGGCCAAGAATGAGAGATTTAATGGAACATTAAGCTTCCATGCATCCGACAGCGCGACACTGATTCTGTTTCTTCATCAATCTTTGATTTCATTTGCAATCTCATAGGTCAGTTAATTGCAGGATATTGATACTAGCATTATGACTGCCACTAGAGCTAAAATGATTCCTTAGCCATTTCAATATGTGCGATTGAGCTTTCCCAATACATTTTTAAAAAAAAGACATTTGAGCCACTGTGCTCTCTCTAATGAGGTCTGGGATAAGAACGGTAGTATTCGTTGAAGCTGGCAGAGGCACTGGCCGTGTTTTTGTTTATAAATAGCTCCAGCCAGCATTATTCCACTTGCAGTTGTCCCATAATCATCAATCATACTCGCTCGCAGGCCGGCTTCTACTCACCAGAGAGAAGGTGCACTGTAAGCTGTGCCCTTGCACCTCCAACTGTGCAAGTACATAAAGTAGAGCGTGGTGAGTGGGACAGAGCTTGTGTGTGTGTGTGTGTGTGTGTCGGGGGGGTTCACCCCGGCTATTCAAAACCCTCCTCCTTCAGGCTAACATCCACTGTTTTGCTTCTTCAACACATTGAGAAACACACACACACACACACACACACACACACACACACACACACACACACTACCTCTGCATGCCTGATCTGTTGCAGGTGGGAGGTTAATCATGCTCGGAGGATGTGGGATGGGTCAGACACAACTGTTTGCTCAGGTTTCATTTGTCTCTGTCTCTCTCTATCTGCCTTTATCTCTCTCTTTGGGGGGGCTTTGCAGGAGGAGCTCACAGCGTTATGGACACTGCAGGGGAAAGATCCTAAAAAGATGATGAGGGCCATTTCGTCTCACACACATGAACACGTGTAGTCTGATTATCAGCCATCGCACAAGTTTGTTTCATCCATATACTTGAGGAGGTATGGAAGAGCACACGCATGGTGTCTCTCTGTGCTGATCCTTGTTCAAACTGTGTACTGTACACATATATGCACGCACATAAATCTCCCAGTGTTACCATGGCAGTTGCAAAAATACAGTCAGAACCCAGCTGATCCTTAACAAAATGGTTATATAACTATTGCGGTGCTAAGTCTTGTATCTTATCAAAGCCTGCCTCTGTGTTTCCCTTCAGCTCGGCTTTGCTGCTTTTCGACAGCGCTTCACATCATCTGCCGTACCTCCCACAAGACACCGCTTTGTAATTGCCGATAAGCAATTGTTTGATTGGAAAAGGAAGACAGCCATGCTGTGGTTGTAATCAACAAAATCCTCCTTCCTCTAAACAAGAAAAGGGAGATCTCATCACTTTCAAATCTTAATCAAAATCTCCATGCCGCGAAAAAATAATTTTACACTCATTAAATGCAGCCTACTTGAAAAGCACACCCACCTGGCACTCACATTCTCTCCTTACCTCCGTCTCTTCATTCCCCCTGCTCCTCTCTAAACCCCCCCCACCCCCAGAAACCTGATATGTGTAAGCTTTTGAACCTCACCTCCCGGAGTTCCTTGGCCACATCCTTGAGCTCTTTGAGAATGCCGTCCAACTGATCGATCACCATCTTCATGTGGCTGCGGATGCGTTCTCTCGGGCTGGGGGTCTCAGAGGTGTCCCGGGCCGGAGCTCTGCTGAGGGACATCCTTTACAGGGTGACGTGGGGCCAGTGGCCAACAGGCTGAGGGCGTGGGGGAGCCGAGTCGGGGTCCATGTCTTTGGCTACAAGGAGCCTCAGTGCTACTGATCCGAACAGGGGCCCCGGCCACGCAGGGAGACCTCAACATCTTAAAAGCACCCGGGCAGCAAAAACACCTTGCCTCGCTCGCACACTCGGCACAGGGTCACGCTCTGACATCCATGCCCTCTGGTAGATGCTTCCAGAAACGGAGAGAAAATGAGCACGGGAAAAGTCATACGCTGTATATCCATGGAAAAGGAAGAGACAAAATACATGGGCTAAAGCTGGTATGAAACTCTTACATAATCGTGTTGAGCCAACTCATCTCATGTGTCAGTGTGTACGTTTGAAATTGTTCCCGAGGAGGTGCTATTTAAAACGCCCGTCTATACAGGGAATAGACTTTTTCCCTCTTCCACTTGTCCTGTACAACCTTTTTTACCTGTGAAACACAGTGACATAATGGCAGGCTAAGATACAAAAGAAAAGCAGAAAAAGGGGTCCATAGTAACACTTTTTTTTATAGAGAAAGCTATCCAACATAGATAGAAAAATAGAACTCCCAGCAGTGGCTCAATTTTTCAAAATGACCGTGTTCTACATTATTGTCGGCCAGTGGGGACAAGATTTGCTTTCTAAATATAGTCCTTCAGTGAGGGCTTCTGTCTTTTAAGAGAGAAAGGACAGATCTTGTTTGGAAAAAGGGGATATTCCTCTCGTTTCCCCCTCCAGGAAAAATAAAAAGAATTTCAGTAGAAACTCACATCAAAATAAACTTTGCTTCACATCCATTTTCTTTGCAGATGATGACTTGATCATGTTGTCCTTCATTTCTCGTCCATGAAAGGGAGGAAGGCAGGTGTGGGTCTTTTCACTGAGCGTCCAATCTCCCCCCAAAGCAGCGCTTATTCCAGGTGGCTCGGGATCAGAATGAATTGATTTCCAAGCCAGCGGAACTGACTTGTGATGAGAATTTGTGGGGGGAGAACAACAAAATCATGGTGCCGTTGAGACACAGTTAGAAGGGGGCCAGAAGGCGAATGAGCACCTTCCCCTGGAATTTGGGTGGCAGCTTGTCTTATGCAATAGCGCTCTCCAAGTCCTCTCAGAAAACACTGACCCCACAGCAGTCCACAGGGGTGTGCCCAAAAACCAAGGGGGCAGAAACAGAAAAGGATTCTCTTCTCTCCTTCAGTTGTTGCTAAGGGAACCTGGTCTGCCTCCCTGTGATTGGATAATTATTTTACTTCTTATCCGTGTAGTGTATATATTTTCTCCGTGGACTTTTTTTCAGAGAGGCAGAGAGCTCAGTGCCATCCAGCAGGAAGAGATAAATCCCATGAATGCTTCCCAGAGGAGCCCTAGAGAACAAGCAGGGGGGAGAGCTTCTTGCCAAATCCAGGGCGATGCCACTGCCACAGGGTGCGCTGGCCAATCACACATGGCACCTGGACAGACGGGAAGAAAAACAATCACTTATTCTTTCATGTCTTATCCTTCTTTTCTTTATATTATACTCGCTCTTTCTCCAAGTCATAGATCGCAGCATAAAAAAGCAACGACAATGGAGTGAAGGAGACTCGAAGATGGAAGGGAATTAACTGCGTTGATTTTCAAAATGCATCACTTGCTTCAGCAGCACTTGCCTTATCTTCACACACACACACACACACCAGGACACACACCTACTCACCTTTCCTGTGCATCACTTTGCTGTTGCTATGCCCAGAGCTCACTGTCCACGCACAGCAGGATCATTCAAGCCACACACAACCTGCTGGTTCTTTAGCAGTCCCTCTGTCGCTCGCACACACTAACATCTTCACTGTTCTCTCTTCCTCTTTTTCACTCTGTCTCACACTCTCTCGCTCTCTCTCTCTCACACACACTCACACTCTCACACACACACACAGTTCTCTCCCTCTCTCCTACTTACTGTCTTGACAGAGAGAAACACTTCTATCAGCAGGGTTATTTCACTATAAAGCTGTGGCTCATCAGAGGAGGAGTAGAAGTGGAGGATGAAGCTGTGGAGGAGGAGGAGGAGGAGGAGGCAGGAGGCATGAGATGGGAACGATTAATGGCTCTAATAGCACTCTGAGAAGGGAGAGAGGAGGCTGAAGATGACTAAGAGCCAGAGTGGCGAGGAGAGCTCCTGCTTCCGTTTGTGATGCTGCCGCGGCCGCTACCATCACTCAAATAACTGCTGTCGAAAACACGCCACCCGTCATTCCCGTCAGCGTTCGCCTGCACCGGGAGGCAGCAGACAGAACGGCTGAGCTGCTGCTGTGAGAAAGGAGCTGTGTGATGAGAGCCTCTCCCTCTGTGCCTGTTTCTCCCACTCTCTCTCTCTCTCTCCCTCTCTCTCTCTATCCCTCTCTCTCCCACCTTTCTGTCACTCTCGCTCTTTCCCTTTCTCCGTCCCCGTCTCTCTTCTGCCCCTGCGCCCTCACTGTGTCCTCGCTGACTGTCGGATGAAGGGAAGCTGATGCCAGAGTTTATCGTGGGCTCAGGCTCCTACCAGCACCACTCGGCTGTTCTGCTCGGCTCTGTGGAGGAGGAGCTTGATGCTTTAAAGGCACAGTGTATCACACGGTCCCCCTCCTCAGCACCACTCCTCTCCTGTCTTCTCCTCTCTGCTGGCGTCTACACTCCCCCACTATCTCCTCTCACGCTGTCTATCTAGCCTTTGTCACAGTTCTATCAAGGGTGTTATATCTCTCTTAAATCAAGATGAAGTCTTCCTCTGCCTCTAGCCAAGCAGTCTCTTGAGGTGTCCAACAATCCCTGGCTGTTACATCATTAATATCCAAGGCAGGTTGGTGTTTGATGACCTCATCTGACTGAAAGACAGAAATAGGGAGGGAGGACCAGCATGACTTTTTCTTTCCCCAGTCCTCTTCATCAGCATTTTTTTCAACACATATAAGCCGTGCATAACCCCGCCAAAGGCAGTCACCGTAATATGAAATTAGTTTTTCGAAGGAAATAATGTAACAGTCAAGCAAATTCATAATGGCAACTTCTCGAGCAATGCAGTGTTTTGGCAGATAACTGTACGGAACAGCCAGAGGGTGGATGCATCCCTTAACATAATTGTAATGAAAAATGCAGAGTGGATTCAAGTTAGGTGGGACACCATAATCCTCGCAGATTAATTTATTCTGGGGTTCTGATTTTTGTATTACTAGCATCACAGGCATGTTGTTTATGCTATTTGAGTGAATATGCTGCAGTTTTTTTAAATGATCCTATGCAAGTTTGGCTCTTTAACAACATGTGAATTAAATGCTTCATATTCAATGCTAACCTTTTCTAAGTAACGAGTCACTGTGTCATTTTATGACTCATTTTCAATATGTTTCTCAATATATGTTGTGGCTCTATGTGGATTTGCAGGACTGTAATGGGATCTTGTGCCTTTCCTTGCATTGACATGTGGCTGCTGCAGTTTGCAGAGACAAGATGCTTCTCAGAAACTGCTCCCTGCAAGAAACAGGTGTCCTTGAGCAGAGATTTATTTGCTTCACTGCTTAGTCTCTCTGCACATCACATATGAGAGGCTTCCTTCTTATACCACAGCAACAGTGTCCAGCACATTTTGTTCTTGCCATCGTTTCCTTTTTTCTTGACAATGCAAAATACCTTTTTGCGTGGATATTCGTGGTGTATGTCCCCTAAAAGAGGGAATGAATACTAAATGACCTCTCAGTGGAAAGGCCCAGGTGCTCAAAACAGATAGCTCCTTGTCACTGATGCCTTCATTGGAAGGGAATTGGATTATTTCCCCCTTTAATGCTGAGGTCATTCCGACACTGAGTTCTACTACGATTCTGGAGTGGGTCCAGCTAAATATTGGTTCCACCTAATATTCCTGGCTTGGATTTATTGTAGAGACTTTTTTTTTTATAGACATATTTATTTTTGAAGTTGGGCACAGGCTCACAAACAAGTCCAACTATATATAAACAAACTAATACACACATCAAATACACACACATCAACACCATGCTGGACAATCCTACACAGAGGAAACTACATTAGTCATTTGGTACCATAAGAATAAAGCTAGGGAGAGATTGTATTTGACCTCCCAATAAGCTATCATACTTATATTTATTTGAAACAGCAGGGATCTACTGTTTTTATTTTTGCCAACCTTCTCCACATTTTTTGGGTTCACCATTACTGAAGTAAGATGTGAACACAATTTCTTTTTACTATAATCATAAGAATAATAAAAGCAATTAATACTCTCTTTACCCTCCCCCTTTTACAAATCAAAAACATGTACGATTACAGAGATCGTAAGACAAAGATAGGTGTATTTTTACTTATTTGTCAATTGGATATATAATAGACAAGACCTGGCTGTAAGAAAGAAACACATCTCACACAAAACAGAAAATCAACAAAATGAAAAAGACAGCACGTCTGTCCTTCAATTGCTCACCCTTAAAAATACAAATCAGTCCAAGAGTAGAAATAAGATGACACGCCATTGAGCATGTCGAACATCTCTCTGTGGGAAAGGTATCTTAGAAGATCACCTCCTTTAATGACACATGCTGTTGACCTTGGCAAAGTAAGACAGGACCATGTTTGGTTATTACATAATGCCTGGCTTTTGCTTAGACAGATTTCTGGTTCTAAAGGCTGTTTTGTTATCAGGAATACAGACTTTAAGTATTGTAGTTGGTCCAAAATAGAATTGAGCCAGGTTAGCTGTGTTTCCTGTCGTGCTAAGCTATGCTAACCGACGGGGGCTTTATATTTAACATAAAGACATGAGAGTTGTATCAATAAACAATTTGTATCAATAAACAATTTTCAATTTTGAAGTTTGGAAGGGTGAATTCTTTGAATAATTGTTTGTGCTAAACGTTGTATTTCCACCGTCAGATATACTCTAGGGAAAGTACGTTTTCATTTCATAGTGAAGAATCTGTGTGGGGCCCAGTGGGGTATAGTAAAGTAGAAATACTTTGTTATTGTGTTGTTTTTTGGGATATCTGTACTTCACCATTTATATTTATGTTGACTTTTACTTCACTACATTTTGCAAAGAAAACTGATACTTTGACTGATACATTTAACCTGAAACCTTCATTAATCGCTACAAAATCAAATCTATCTTTAGAAAATCATGAGCCCTACGTTGGGGACTGTGGTGGAACACTGACTCCAAGCAAGCAGGTTTGTCGAATCAGTGGTCCTAGCTTGCAAATGAAATCATTAGTTAATCATGTTATTGCACATTTGTAAACAAGGGCTCTCAAAGCCGTGTTCTTTTTATTCTCAGTGATGCCCAGGATGCTAGCTAGCGAGCGACTACATGAGTAGAATTCAACTCTACGATGACTGATTTCATGATGGAATCAGAAATGGAAGCACCTGCTACAAAGACCAACACTGGATTACGGTCGGAAAACGGACCGTATTTTTTTTTTTCTCGACTTTTTCCGTGGCTTTTCTGTTTTGTACTGACTGGGGCCATTCTCTATTCACCGCGATCAGCTGATTGCGCTGAGCAAACCATGGCTTTTGCCCGGCACCAGGCCTGTGATCCCGGAGGAACTGCTAAGAAGGGCTCGGGGCTGCAGGTTGGGTGCTAAGCGGAGAGCTAAGGTGAGGAAGTACAAACCCTTGGTACCGGCGATTATAACGGGGAACTTAGTCTTTGGCTAATAAGACTGACGAGCTCGGCAGGCTGGTAAAAACTGAGAGGGACTTCCGTACATGTAGCCTCATGTGTTTCAAGGAAACATGGCTGCACGTGGATTTTAAGGATCACAGTGCGTCGATGCCCGGCTTCAGGACTGGTCGGGCTGACAGAGACGCTATTCAGAGCAGTAAGAGGATAGGTGGCGGGATTGCAGTATGAACGAGAGGTTGTGCAATCCCGACCACGTGTGTGTGTGTGTGTGTGAAGGAGCGCTTCTGTAGCCCGGACATTGAACTGTTAGCCGAGGGGATGCGTTCGTATTATTTGCAGAGGGAGTTCACGTCCGCCATAATTGCACAAGATTGTTAGAAGGTGGTCTCGGGGGGCTAATGATGTTTTGCAGGACTGCTTTGAGTCAAGGGAGTGGGATGTGCTGTGTGGACCACATGGGGAGGACATGGACTGCATCACAGAATATATAAATTCTGTGCACCACCATACCATCCCGGACTGTACGCTGCTTCCCGAACAATAAACCATGGATCATTAGTGACCTGAAAGCTGCTTCCTAATAAAAAGGAAACAGCTTTCAGGTCTGGGGACAGAGACAAGCACAGGAGAGTCCAGCGCGACCTGGAGGTGAAGCTCAGAGAGTGTAAGGACTCCAACAGGAGGAAGCTGGAGGCCAAACTACATCAGAAATTGTTCATCCTGATGTAGGGAGCTCTGGACCGGAATGAAGCAGATCACTGGCTTCAAGGTTGGAGGGAGACAACCAGGGGGCTCCCTGGACAGTGCCAACAATCTAAACTATTTCTTGTGAGCTGCACAAAGGGTTCTTCCACCCCCCCCCCCCCCCCTCTCTGTGATGACTGACCAGGTGAGAAGACAGCTGGAGAGACTCCACCAAGGCAAAGCTGCAGAAGCAATTTACTTACCAGCCTCGTGTGGGAGTGGACGACGCCATCATCTACCTGCTGCAACGAGCTCAGTCGCACCTGGATGGTGGCTCTGTGAGAATATCTTTCTTTGACTTCTCCAGTGCATTCAACACCATCCAACCACTGCTGCTGAGTGAGAAGCTGCAGGTGGTGGGGGTCAACGCTTCCACCGTCTCCTGGATCACTGACTACCTCACAGGTAGACCACAGTTTGTCCGCCCAGGGCGTGTGCTGTCTGAGACGGAGGTCAGTGATGTTGGAGCCCCACAGGGAACTGTTCTGTCTCCCTTCCTGTTCACCCTGTACACCACTGACTTCCAGTACAACTCTGCAGAAGTTCTGACGACTCTGCAGTGGTCGGGTGTATAAGGGACGGATAGGAAGTGGAGTACAGGGCAGTTGTGGATGACTTTGGAGTGGGCCGGTAGAAATCACCTGCTTCTGAATGTGGCTGAGACCAGAGAGATGGTGGTGGACTTCAGGAGGAAGACAACGGCTCCACAACCGCTGAGAGTTCTGGGAGAGGATGTGGACATGGTGGTAGGTTCCTGGGTGTACAAGAAGGGGATGAGTAGAATCTTTTTCTTGAGGAAACATCGATCCTTCGATGTGTGCAGCAAGATGTTGGAGATGTTCTACCAGTCTGTTATGACCAGTACTCTCCGTAGTCTACTGGGGGAACGGTATTAGAGCTGGAGACACCAACAGACTCACTAAACTGGTGAGGAGGCCGGCTCCATCATTGGCTGCAAATGAGAATATTCGCAACAGGTCGTGGAGAGGAGGACGAAATTATTGTCCATATTGGATAACCCGGACCATCCTCTCCACCACCTACTGCACGGACAGCGGAGCACTTTCTCCAACAAACTGCTTCAGCGCCGCTCTCACAACGACAGATACAGAAGAACATTCCTGCCCACTGCAATAATACTGTACAATAAATCACCTCTGGCCAGATCCTCCTCAAATTGAACAACATCAATAAACCTTGCACCGCTTTCACTTCATACTTTATATACACTTAGATACAGTGTATACACTTTCATTTTTACATTTTCATTTCCTTTATTATTTAAATTCTTAAATGTAATATGTCCTGCCCTGCTATTTTATTGTATTGTATATATTGTAAACATGTTTGCTGCTGCTTCAAAGAAATTTTCCCCTGGGTATGAATAAATTCTATATCTAATCTAATCTACATGGTGTATGTTAGGCTAACGTACGCTAGCTACCGTAAATCAAATGAGACAATTAGTGTAGTAGACAGGCCGCTAGCGAGTACGCAGGCTGTGTGCACAGCTGTCTGTGAAGCTGAACACACCTCTACCTGCCTCAGCGGCCTGTGAAAGGCTATTTAGCATTGCATGACTAGTCTTCAGCCCAAAAAGAGCGAGACTGAATTTTGACTTCTTCTTTTGAAGATGAAAAGGATTCTTAGCTTCAATTAATGACTGTGTTGTTACTTTCGGTGCTGCTTTAGTATTGATCCTGTTTTGATATTTGAGTCATTTTGTGGATGATCAGATCGAGTTATGATGGTAGCAGTCGCCCAATTGCAGATTCAGCTTGAGCAAAACCTTTGCCTATTGTGTTCAAATCATGCCCATAGGACATTTTTATTATCAGCATTTACTCGCACCTTTACTTTGAATAATTAAGTACATGTAATATCAGATACTTTAAGACTTTTACTCAAGTAGTATTCTCATAGGTGACTTTCACTTGGAGTCATTTTCCAGTACGGTATCTTTACATTTACTCAAGTATTGCTTTTGGTTACTTCATACACCACTGACGTACATTCTTAGTCATTCTCTTTCTTTTCAAGTTTCAAGGTGGAATAATTGGTATATCTTTAATATATCTGAATCCCTTCCCAACAGACAAGAGGTGAGAAACTGTCTGGATTTGAACGTGACTTAGAGGGACACAAAACAGAACATTATGTTATGCTCAAGATGCAGGTTTTCAACTATAAATCACAGTGCAGAAGTCCACCAAGGCAGTAAAAAATATCCAACTTGCTTTGAGAATCAAAGCTTTTTTCAAATAAACAAGCAAAATACTGTGTTATTAAGTGCCAAATGTGGTACTTTCCCAGCAGCACATAAACAGTGTCTAACGGTAGAAATTATCCAAATCTAATCAGCATTGGGCAAGGATGGTCTCTCCTGTCAACTTCAGCAATATTCGTAATATTTTTTAGATATTTTGCTAACAGACAAACAAGAGAAGAAGCACAACCATCATCCCGCTTTAGAGATACATTACGGTTACAGAATGATCCCCTTAATTAATCTACAACAGTTATGCTTCTCCTCTTCTGGCCATTGTGTGGCACTGTGGTGTAGTTGTGACTGTTGCTTTCTCTCTGCTCCAACTGAGGACTAAAATGGTGGACAGACAGAGAGAAGTTGCATGTTCTTGGTTAGTCGACAGATGCACTGAAATATGAATTGTTATTTGACATGACAATGGTGTGAAGAATTCACATGATGGCATGATGCAGAACCAAAGGAGGATTTAATTGCAGTTTTCAGTGCACATATTCATGATTAAATTAAGAGCTCCTTGGCATGTCAGCTCATGTTTGGCATCACGTATTTATATTACTATGTGTAGTGAAATTATTTCCACCGATAAAAGGCATTCTCACTGAAAGGCTTACATATTTTGATATAATCTCCACCATCATAATTCCGTGGTTGGATTTTTGGATTTATGATCACGGAGACTGAATGATGATTTATGAACCAAAGGAATTGGAAGGCGCATCTGGCATCTGTAATATGCATGGCATAACGTAGACATCATGCCCTGTTTACGATTCCCAGTTGTGCTTGATATCACACAAACACTAAGGGACAGAGAGTTCAGAGGCCCAGCCTGTCTTACAACGACACCAGTCTCTCCTCTTGCCCGTCTACTGACCTTTTGATATTTCAGTCCTGTGCGTGCGTTTGTCTGTTTTGTTTCTTCAGCAGTCATGCAGAGGAGTAGAGGCTGTGTCAGACCATAACAGCCTGTGATGGATAAGTGCTCTTACACAATGAAATGAAGCTTAAGTGTTTGATTGATTTCTCATTTACTTTCCTCACTAGCGGTGGAAATATAGTCCGTCCATACGGCTGCACTGGAGCCCCTCGGTCACAGAGGGCCTATGGTCTCATTGTGATGAGTGCTCCTGTGTCAGATTCAAAACATTTTTTTGTGCTGAAATTACTCAACAGTCCTCAGTCTCCTTAATGTGGATCAATACTAGCCTCTTTGATTTAGAGTATGATGTGATGGGGTAGCATGTATGTGTTGGAATACAGCTAAAGCTTATGGCAAATGTTTGCTACGGTTTTGTTAATATATAATGGAAATCAAAACTGATATAAATGCTGCATGCCATTAAAAGGTGTTTGAGCCCAATTCATGAAGTGAAAGAAATCGCATACATGTGAGGAAGGAAGGTAATCTGGACTTTTTTCAGTTAGAGATGCTTGAGTGCAGTTGGCTTTGTAAAACAACACTAAATCTTGTTTACTGCGGGAGAATCCTCACTTAAGTCTAATCTTAAATCACTTCCTTTCAGAAGGGAGCCGGACAGTCTAAATTGGCTGATACAAGTAGAGGCAATTCATATGAATGTCCAAACAAAAAGTGAATTTGTTTGTGAAGTTGATGTGATTTTGTAGCCTGAGTTATTCAATTGAACCATGTTTATGTCAGGGTAAGGTTGGACACATTAAAATGTGTTGCAACACGGCCCATCATCACTACGAACTGCCACTGTTTAGCACCACCAATTGGTTACTCTTTTGCTTTTTTAACTAACCCTTTATTGTCTAGACCTCTGCCTGGTGATAGTGGCACGGTACAAGTTCACGTTTAAAGAGTACTCTACTAATTTAGTATTGTACCTATGTATATCCATGTCGGACTCACGATGCATCACAATAACAAATATTGTATTTTTCATGCCATATATTCTTATTACTTGTCATAACCGGGCATCTATATTACCAATAATACAACAAGACCTTTACAGATGCAATAATACTCCCCAAGACTTGTAAACAGACTCAGAAGTGTACAATGCATGGACTTTCCCTGTAAGGGTCACTCGGACGACCTATTGATCTCCTCTCTTCATTTTGCCTGAATCTATTCACCACTGACAACAAGTGACCCAAACTAGATGTAGGTTAGAAGAGGTTAGTTAATACGAGGTTGAAATTGCTTACCATAACCCCAATAACTAAGCTGATATTTATCATAGGTACTTAACTCATTAACACAAATTTAACAGCAAACGTAGACATGCTGCTGCTTCCATTATAATATATGCTTCCATTGTCTTAAGAAAAGAAAGCCATATGCACTGAGAAACGAATGCATCAACCTTGCTCCATAAATAACTGCCACTGCTTGATGTATCTCTTGTTAATTTATTATTTGTTGTACTGACAATCCACTCAGTCTTCTAACATCTGAGATACATTTTAGTTGGGTTACTTTGATTGAATATTGTTCCAAGAAATATTCAGAAACACTCAGGTCTTTCAGGATTGTCTGACAAATTAATATTGGACCTGGACATATCTTGGATATGATTGCTAGCAGGTAATCGTTTTATAAGTTCACTTTTTTTGTGATGGACGACTTTCTACACTGCATTGATAGACTTATTAACCATGATTGTGCTTCTCCAAGAACTGCTAAGACATGTGTGATTTAAAGCAGTGGTTCTCAAATGGGGGTACGTGTACCCCTGGGGGTACGTGAAGGCACGCCAGGGGGTACGCTAGATTTTTATATATTTAAAATGAGCATCCATTCCAAATCCCTTGAAAAAGTTATTTAATAAATATTTAATCAAATAAGTGTAAGTTCATACACTGAATTTTTTATATTCAATATTAAATCAGACATTGATGGCACAGCGCTTCGTATTACATCTTTTTTTTCAACAAAAAATGATTTGCGCTAGTTACGGGGTACTTTGCTGAAAAAATATTTCACAGGGGGTACATCACTGAAAAAAGGTTGAGAACCACTAATTTAAAGCAACGGTAGAAAATGGCTTTTTCTTGCACTTTGTATAGTGGTAGAAAATGTACATCATCCGATGTACATCCTGTCAAATCGAAATCCAGCCTTTGATCAGGTAGCTAAAGAGGAAGAAATAGCAGAGAAATTCAAAGCTGCACTTCAAACAACACATTTTCAATATAAGGTTATAAAACTATATAAATAGTACATGTACACATAGTAGATGTACTAAGTGATTACTTAGTTAAATTGAGTTTGTTCGCCATCTTGCACATGAAGTTGATATATTTTACCGACATTACCACAACTTATATCTTATGGAAACCATGTTACCACCTGTAGATCAGTAGCCATGTGGATAACAGAGTCAAATAGGGCCTGTTATTTTGAAACACTTCAACTAATCATGTTAGAGTGCTCTTGACGGCTCAGGTCACGTCATATTAACAAACAAAAACACATTTTTTTGTTTGCGTGTGTGAAAAGAGCTGCTAATTCACACGTCCAGCTATCATCCCCACTCTGCTCAACAAAAAGCATTGTGCAGCCAACTCTGCATTTACATTAGCTGGGACAGTTGGCACCTCTCAAACTGGCACAACACTTGAAACTGGATGAGGGAATGTCACTCAAAAAATGATCTCAGTATTCATGCAGACCAGGGATATTTTTATAAATCCTCTCAAATTGTGCTAGGGAGAGGGTCGAATTTACGAAAGATTAGAAGAAAAAAAAAACATAATCCATTATAACATTTAATCCCACAGTGTTTTTGTCCTGTTTGGTCCTATTACAATGCATCAATAACAGTCAGCCCAGTTGTATCTATATCTTTCAATCTGTTCTTCCCTTACTTTACCTGCATGCTCACTCTGCTCAGGATGCCCTCTTTGTCTCCTTGTGAAATGCTAAGTATTCGTCCGCCTTTAACCCTGCCCTTTCCTCAGAAGCTAAAGTATCTTTGCTGTGTTGTTTGCCAAGAGCTATAAACAAGTGTAATAGAATTGCAGAGGGGTTAGCTGAGATAACCGACTGTGCATCTCCCATCACCCCTGCCTCCCCTGTGTGCTAACAAAGCCAAGCAGCATCATTGCAAATTCATAACGAGTAGCACCAATGTGGGTCATCTCTGCTGCCGCTACATCTTCCTTGTTGCTCCTCCTTTACCTACTTCTTTTTTTTTTTGCACACCTGTTGCCCGTTCGACTGGCATTATTTGTGTCCGCTGTGGAAGAGAATAAAGTGTGTAACATGTATTATCTTGCAAGTCTACTGCACTCTAAGGGGAAGTAAAGTTATCACTAATGTGCTTGTCGCCTCTCAATGCAAGAGCTTAATTAAAATAGAGCACTCAAAGTATGAGATTTCTTTTTTTTTTGGGGGGGGGGGGGGGGGGGGATGTTAAAAGAAAGCTTTTGAAAATGACTGATTTCTTTGCGAGTCAAAATTGTTTGATCTGTTGTGCAACATTCTGAATCTTCTGTGTCCTCTGGGGATGCAGATATTACCTCTAGCACGGAGACGCACCGCTGTTGTGACACACTGTTGACGACATCCAGAAAGCTGACATAAAATGACATGGAGAAAAAGTTTTTAAAAAAGTATATTAGTACTATATATCATGTTTTCTAATTGATTAGTCATTTATTTAACGGACTTGTAAAATGAATTATTTATACTTATGTATAGTTGCTGTACAGCTACTGCACTATAAATGTCAGTCACTGGTAAGCTGATGGATTTTTCCTGTGCCGAGAGTTCGTTTAAATGCTGTCACTCTATAAATAGACATGGAAATATATAAATTCTTTATTGTGGGCCTCTGCCATCTATTGGTTGGTCTTTATGCCAATAACTGCTATGCATTGTGTAGTGTTCTAAATGCTATGCCAACATAACTTTGAAAGAAATACTGTAATTCATCTTTAATCCTTGTGTTGACACTAGTGAAAAAGGAAATGCTGCACATTTAATGTACGCCTGGTTTGCTCATTACATATGACTTTGCTGTGATACAGATCAACCCTTTTCCTAATCAGCATCGACAAAGTCCTCACAGTACATCAGACCCAACCTTCAGGTGCTGGCTAATGATGCCTTTTTAATTCCTCAAGAGGAGTCATTAGTTGATTCGGATATTTATGGGGTCTGAAGAGGAAGATGCATTCAGGCAGAAGAGGCGAGGATTGCTCAGATAAATGTGCCAGTGAAAATATGAATATGAAAATGTACTGTGATCCAGGGGCTGAATTATTCAACTCGACCCTGATGCCTACTGTCACTCTTGTTTCATTGCCGAAGGCAGCCCAAGATCCTCTCTCAATACCATGGTCTGGAATCGAGCAGAAGACACTAGAGGAAGACTGCTATCGTCTCGTAAGCATTTGTAGAGTAGCAGTCAAGATCTGGTGTCAGCATGCAGGCAGCTACAAATTAAACAATGAACCCTGTTCGCTGTGATCTCACTTCAAAGTAAACGCTCGGCCTGGCTGCCCATGGAAAGATATGGGTAATCAAAATCACTGAAGATGATGCAAACTGTCCACTTCTGGATCATTCCCCCCCACACTATAGCGCGTATTCGTCCCGAACAACTGTAGGATTACCTGGGTTTTGGAAGCTATTTGATTTATTTGCTATTAAACATTTTATAAAGACCAAGATGATGAAGCCTACTTACTGCCTTTGGTTTCCCCCTGACTATCCCTCAGGCACCACCAACAGGTTTACATTTAGGCTTTTAGGGAATATCTCAACATCTATCAGACAGATTGCCACAATGTTTGTCACAGAGATTCATGGTTCCCAGAAGATAAATCATAATGACTCTGCTTTTCCTGTTCTGCCACTGAGTTTCAACAACTATTTGATGGATTTCAATAAAAGAAAGAAATGTACACATTTATTTATCCCTGTGTAGCTTTTTCTGCATTTGAACCATCCTTGGTTATTAAGGAGCAGTGGGCTGCAGTGAAGCGCCCGGGGAGCAACTGGGGGTTCAGTGTCTTGCTCAGAAATTGTTAAAAACGTTGGTTTCCAACCAAATATCTGCAAAACTAATGACCTTCCCATCAGCCTCAGTTGTATTTTCTGTTTAACAATGAGTAGCTAAAATTAGCAGGCTAACACTTTAAACCAAGATAGTGAACATGGTAAATATTTAGGTCATTCATTAGCATATTATCAGCATTATATTCTAAGTTCATAATATTTCTGGCAGTTAATCTCCCAAATAGTGATGAAAGGTTTTCTTGTTCCTATTATTCTTCCCGATCCAAATCGCGGTCACTGTACAGGTTAGTGCAACTCCAATGTAGAGCTTTGGTGCAGCAGATCTCAGGCCAAGCGAGGTCTCCGCACTCTCATCAACACATCACATAGACAGAGTGCTGTGCCCCCCTATCCCGCCCACCCCTCGTCACTGACTCATCACAGCCTCTCAACACGTGTCAGGCTAGCAAGCGGCCTCCATCTGTCTCCCCGGGAGCCAGCCAGCCATGTCCATCCCAGAGAGCCACACAGGCAGAGAAAAAGTAATTCCCAAGACAAAGTGCGTTATGCCATGCAGCCGTTCCCCTTGAAAATGAGAACTCCATTTGAGGAGTGAGGGTAGTTTAGCAGGCAGGCCGCTTGCCTGTGTGTCAGAGAGGCTGGGAAACATGGCCCCGGCCACGCAGTGGAGGGCTGCGTGGCCGTAGATAGTGAGAGGAGATTAGTCATCCTGAGCCACATGCTGTTGGGCTTCTTTAATATAGAAGGGCAGACGCACGCAAGCTAAAGAGAAGTACACATGGACACCAGTGCCTGCAACAGCAATATATATATATATATATATATATATATATATATATATATATATATATATATATATATATATGTTTGTATTTTATATCCTCACCAACAATACATACTGTTATTACTTGATAATATATCTTCTTTTTTATAAGCTATGAAGACAAAACAAACTTAACTTTATAATTAAGGTTGTTTAAGGTACAATAAGGCAACAGACATATCTCAGGACATTTATCTAACTCAGCAGCAAGTTAAATCTACTCCAAAGTACTTATCTGTAAGACTTAACTTAACAACTCAGAGCTGGCAGTTTTGGAAAGCAATGAGCTCTCATGCCATGCGAGACCCGCTTCTACTGATGCAACGTCTCTCTGACTGTCACAAACGTGCAAAGCTCGCACACAGGATCTCAGCAGGTAACTGGAGTGGAAAAAACGGCAAAAACATTATTCCCCACGGTGTGTTGTCTCTCGGGATTTGAGATGTATTGTCTAAATGCATGGAGCAGACATGAATGCCTCGATCCACAGTGCTAATGAGAGCGTGGATAACATGGACAGTGAGAGAACAGTGGACACTAGAACAACGGGGCTGCGAAAAGGCTGCTGAATGGCAGTCGTTATGTGAATGAATGGCGCCGATTAAACCAGAAGTAGATTAAAGACTTTTAAAGATTGAGTTACCCTGTCATCAAAAGGCCTGTAACTCTCTGCTGTGAGGTGAGCGACAGTGATAACTTCAAGTCTGAGTCTACTGTATTGTGAGTATTCACCAGTGAAACAGAATATCTCAATGGTGTACTGTGGATCCACAGACACCACACTTGCAGATATGTTGATGAATGGATTGTTATGATATGAGTGATTGGCTTTGATAAAGTAAGCACACGTCATATTTGTTTTACAGGAAAAATAGATGATTGGATTTTTAATTGCATGTGTGAAATAGATGCACAATATGAACAGGGATGAGATTTAAAAAGAGTTAAAAAGGCATCTTTCATTTTGTTTAATAACGACTTTGTGATTGAGTCAAATATATCACAATTTGATTAATCTGTGCCTACAGCAGAGATTGTCAGAGAAGATATAGGGATAAGGTTTTGAGAAATGAGGGAAATCAACGGCACTTGCACAATGACAGCATTATAAAACACTCAAGAAACCCTTATCAGTGTTCTGCTCAAAATTAATCTTGTAGCCTTGACTTATTTTAAAGGCAGATTTTCTTAAAAACTCTCGAGGCAACTGGCATTGTGGAAGGTGACATTACCTCATTCCACTGACAGTGTACTCACTTCATTATAAATCATATTTCAAGGCAGAATATACAATGACATGACTTAAGATGTTTTTTGCAGAGCTCACCAACACTGTCGCATGCCTCAAACAATTGAATCTTGAAACACAAATAATGTGACACAAGATGTCACAAGATACAAGTCAATACACACTATTTCACATGAATGCATTGCAGCATTACCTTTCATTTCAGTGGGTGCTCTGATTGTCACTGTGGATGTATTAGTTTCCTAACTAATACATAATATAGTTCCCTGTGTATGTTTTGGTACGATGGGCTCAGGGCTTCGCTCAATGTTTCACTCTCCTGTCTTCCAGCGTTATGAGATTACTGCAAAAAGAAATAAGAGCAAAGTGTGGATATTATTTTTGTGGTACTATATTCACTGACGCCTTTTTTTTTGGTTGCATATCTCGACTACCCATTGCCTTGGCTCATTAAATGTTGCTTACTGATCAAAAACTGGATAATGCAGTGAATGTGAAAGCCTGAATGTTCTCGCTGTTACTTTGTTTTCGGTCTTCTATACTAACATATGAATCTCTGACAGGCACTGCTGCCTTTCCTGCTCATCGTCCTCTGTGTATTACATCTTGCTCACTGATGATGCTGATGTTTTTTTTCTGTGGAGAGAGTTTGTGCTATACAGGAATCTTGCTGATACACAGTGTAAAACAATTCTAATCTAGTCTAATAATCCCAAGGAGGGAGCATTTATTACAGCGCCCTGTGCATTTTATATAAGCTTTGCATTATTACACAGACTTCTCTGGCTGAACGTTGTCTCAGTTTAAAGATGGTTTATTGTATTGCTGAGGTGCTAAATGCATGGGCGTGTATTTCTGTCTGTATTTCTTTGATTTGTTTAGCTTTTCTTTTTTTGCTTTATCACTGCATTTGTAAGTGCATGCATTCACATTTCTTCCTGAGAGGACAGATAGATAGAAAGGAGTGAAGTGCTACTGATTTTCCTTATAGTGGTTGAAGGCAGCCTAGGATGACTTGTAAGTGCAGGAAGGCCACAGCTGTGAGGAATATCAATAGCAGGGGGACAACAGTTTGATTGTGTGTGTGATTGTAATTGTAGGTGTGTGTGTGTGTGTGTGTGTGTGTGTGTGCGTGTGGGTGTATGTGTCCTCTTGTGGGTCGTTACATTCATTTCTGTCTTTGCCTGTGCGCGTGTGGTTGTGGTTGTGGTGGTCTCTGCAGGTATTCAAACCCTTTTTCAATGCATTGATTCCGATACCTCTACATCTGTACCTGTGTGCGGGTGCGTGCTGTAGACGTGGAGCATTATTCTCCCTCCTTTACACACCCCTTGAGGGTCAGGTTCCCCGTAGAGACAACAGGGGTCCTAACAAGGCGCAGTCACTCTTGAGTCTGTCACTCAGCACTCCCTCCATCTCCTCACTGCTCATACGCTGCCCTCTGCTCAGCTGTCTCACTGACGGGCAAATGATGAGAAGTGACAGCCAAGGACACCCCTGTGCTCAGCCACAGCCTTGGAATTGAGTCACCATGCAAAGTAGCAGCATTGCCACACAAACACACAGGGCCCTTCAGGGGCCAGATGCATAAAGGTCTGTGTAAATTCATGACTAATTGTTTTCGTCTGAGCCTCATCTCCACTCCCACAGGTAGCCATAAATGGATGTAGAAAGTTATCTTGATGATCCACCACTCACCAGATTTGTCAATGCGAAAAACAGACCGTATCACACTGATCGTGTCAGAGCAGTTGTCATTACGCACGGCTGTGGCTATTTCTAGGCCATACCGTTCATTTATTACTTGTTTCTGCCAACCATCACTGTGGTAAAATGTCAATCATCATAAGTATTAAAGATTCGAAGGATGAGCCATGATTCATTCATACTGTAGCACTCATGTTGAAACAGACTTCAACAAGGACTTTGCAATTCAAGATGAAATGAAACAACCATTCACAGGGAGATCATAGCTCAAATATCAATAAAAAAGAATGAGGAAATTAAGTTTCAGTCACAATCGACAAAATTGGCCAATTAATGTCCTCCTTATCATAACATCCGCAGCTATCTCTCACTTTATAACGGCTAAGCACCTGGAACGGGAAGAAGGTACTTTGTGTTTGATTGGCTTTATGTTTAGTGACTTTATCTTAATTAACCTGTAAAAGTGTGATTACATATATTGTAAAAATATGCTAATGTTAGCTAAAATGGGAATAGCTAAACTGCCACCCAGTAAGGTTATGCTAATGAAAGATTTTAGAAAAGATCAAATGTTGTGAATATAATGTCCACATGTATAGCTGAATGTCATCTAATTAATGTTTACACTCATAAGAGTTAATTAAATGTATTATTTGTTCCATAGACCTTATGGTGATTTATGGAGATTGATTGTAAAGGAGAAAAAGATACATTTATGTTCATCAATAAGGCTCATGGTTGAACATGAATAAAGGCCTCTGGAAACATCAGTACGCTTCACCATTGACTGGCTGGGATTCGCTACAATGGGTCCTTTACAGGTAAAGGTTAAACAATCATCAGTGATTAGAACCTCTCCTACATTTAAGCAGTATTCATTGCTGAACTGGCAAGGCATGCATTATTTAAAAACAAACCTTTTTAGATATCTGAGAAAAGTGCAAACCTCACATTGGTACAATTTATTGTTGTTAATGCTAAATACAAGGGGTGACATAACAGAATATGGTGAGCAAAATGCAGTAAAATTACAAATTAATAATGGATGCAGACTTTTGTTTCTGGTGGTGAAATGGGACTTTGACTTTGTAATTTTACTTCCTCATTACAGTGGGATTGTGTATTTCTAAAAGCCAGTGTACATTTTATAAGCCAGGGGAATTGTTGATACAGATTTTAATGGCAGAATCTGCAATACCTTTGCATACACTTTAGAGGACAATTTAAGTGGAAGCTTTATGAGACACTTAATTTGAGCGGCGTGGGCAGTTCGGAAGATTCAATAAAAAGAACAGACCTTTTACGGGAAAGGAATGGTGCATTAATTCAATGGCTCCATTTTGCACAGACAGGTAAAGTCAGAGGAAAAAAATGAAATGCTAACCTTTGTTGTGAACAAAGACAACAGCCTTGAGAAGGGATCCCCTCTACGGATGGCTCTACCGGGATCCTGCTGAGACGCTGACACATCTAGACATGAAAGAAGTGAGTCTGGGATGACTTCACAAACTTTGATGAGCTCCAGCAGTGGCAAGCTCCCTGGGGCACCGAACAGATCGCCTCACACAAGCTGGATAGCGTGAGGCCAGTGAGACACTTGGCCTTGGTACACAGGAGCTCAGGCCTTCAGGGCTGAAACACCAAGCAGCAGACAATGATGTCCTCTATCAGTCTGTCTTCTCAAAGCCGATTAGAGTACTGGGGGCCTCGGAGAAGTGACTATATCATCTCGATACATCTGGAAATGGCTTTTTCTCAGCCAAACCTCCAGACACGAACTGGCAGAGCTCTGAGGTATGCGGCTAAAATCACACAGAGAGCAGTGCGATGTAGGCAACTTAGTGTAGTGTGTTTGAATTTGGAAACAAGCATTTTTAAGTCAAATTCAAGAACTTAATATTGAATCTGTATCTTTGTTTCCAAGTTAGGCCATTATCTTACATGTTGTGATGATAACCAACTTGTCTACAAAAGTTACTTTTTAAATTATTGCATTCTTTGGTGCATGTTATGTAGATGTCTACTATATGATAATATTTACTAGCATTTGATAAGTAAATTTGCACGAAACTGAAGAAATTCGATATCATCTGAAATTAACTCGGATCACGTTGGCTGCCCGGCTAATGCTATAACTGTGCATCTGACAGTATCTGAAAGGACTAATTCAAGATATGAGTGGGAAGGATTCCAACTATTATTTATTATCTACCACCATTAAACAATAGTCGAACCACAAGCATTTGCTTGTCTATGCAAAATAGAAGAAGCCGGAAGCTTGGTCATGTAGTAACCATTAACTTGCAGTCAAAGTGGCTATTCTAAATGTTCTCTCTACGGTTCTTGAGAGACCATTTTGTTCATTTAGGTTATAGAAGCAGGAAAATAAATAAATAAAGCTTGTCAGTTCAGTTTTGTTGCTAAAAGAACATTAATTTATTTCAAAACATTTCTTTATTTATAACTGTAAACCGTTTTTTTCCTCGCCAGAGGAAGTTAAATAACAGTGAATAGTGCATCACAGTTAATATGAGATGATAGCTTCCTCTATTTTGAACTCTCCGGCTCTCCATCTATTTTTCTATCTACTGTCAGACTCTCTGTCTGTTTGTGCGCCTGTCTGATGTATCTATCAGGAAATTGTTGGTAAAACTGAAAGGACTGCAGTAGTCCCCTGGTCTTTTGTTCTTTCTCATGTTGTTTTGAGAGCTCAGAAGGAAACGCAAAACCAGTCTGCTTTGTTAACACTTGCTTCAGGGTTCCAATAGTCTGTTCTCAAATGAGACAAAAATGAAAATCTGCACTCACTCTCTCTGCCTGGCTTGATCTTTCTAGCCTTTATCCCTATATCCACTTCACATACACACAACAGTCCTGTACTGGGTAGGCTCACTGTCAAACTCATCATCATCATCGTCATCATCAATGCCCTTGCTCTTGTAGTGCACTTAAGTTAATCTCAAGCATTTTAATTTTCTCACTTGAATTCTTTCTCATGTACACCTCATACCTGACATGTAATTGCAAGGAGGGAATATTGGCTCCAACTTGTAGAATCCACAAGGCTACATTTCCTGTCCAGTAATACTACATTCATTTAAAGTACAGGCAGGAAGGATAAACGTGTTCAATGCAGGAACCCATGCAATTGTTCCAGGAAATGACCATTCGGTACAGAGAGAACTGTCAACCTAATCAGACCTGTAAAAAAAAAAGAACAGTTCACCCGACAGCCACTGTCTAGGAAATGTTCTGTTGGTAAAAAATCCATGCTTCACCGAGAAACATTCTCCAACCCCTGCATAATATTCATTTAAAAAAGTATGTTGGTATGTCCACTTCCTTGTGTTTAAAATTGTACTGTATATATATATATATATATATATATATATATATATATATATTTTTTTTTTTTGAGTAAAATTATCAGAAGCTTTGCAGTTCGTATATACAGTAGACTCTGTCCTCTGTGGTGCACTGAACTAAATGTGTGCAGTATACACTTTGTCAGCCAATCAAAATGAACTAAATATTTTTGCCAGATGTCAGAATTTTTCTTCAGTGCCCGCTGACAAGACATCAAGACAACAAAACCATAGTCTACAAAGAACCCTGTCTCCGCCTGTAGCTCAACTCGGTGTCCTCCTTGCCTTACTTGTTGAGTAGCAGCAGGCTTCTTCGAAATCTGGTTATCTTGAACTCCATGATCAGTTTGTTGCTTTTCAAGAGAACACAATTGAGCCTACAGCCCAATGGTGGACTTCACCTGTGTAATTTCCAATCTACGTATATAATTAAAGTACCTTACTACAGTGTTAAGCTAACAGTTGTGGTAAGCTCTGGTTAGAAACATAGCACTTGTAACCCAGTATTGTTGTCACACTGTACTGACACCATACTAAACACAAAATGCCAGAATGGCTCCTTGGATGGCATCCTTAGTGTTGCACTCTGTAGTACTTTCGGTGTACAATGAAGGCAAAATATCAGGAATGGGGGTCAATGACGACATGTAGTGTGAAAGCACTTTGAGTGGTGAGAAGACTAGAAAAGCGCTATGCAAGTACAGGCAATTTACTTATCTCCAAATATGCAGCAGAGTTAGACAAGCTGAATCTAACTTGAAGGGCAGTGGTCGTTAAATGTTGTGCGTATGCCAACAGTATATGTTATCTTTTTGATCCAGCTTCCAGCACTATTTCTTTGTTCTGCTGGTACCTTACCACCCATTCAGCTTCACTTACTGTAAAATCAACTTTCCTTCAATGTTGAGGGAGTTTTACAGCAGTAGGAAACAATAAGTGGAAGAAGTAGAGTGCATGGCCCGCTAATGGGACCATTTCATTCCATTTAAAAAGGGCAATATTCAGCCCAGCTGTTTAAATAAGCATTGCTAATGTACCTCAGGGGCTTGGCGATGGGCATTATCTACCAAACAGGGCTCCATCTGGCAGAGGCGTACTGATTTGTATTTATATTCCCTACTGTTTCTACTTTTATTGAGAGCAGGGTAACCGTACCAATATAACTCTGCGATGTGCTTTGAAGATCACCAGAGTTTTCTCTTTCTGTTATGTCACCTCTTTCTATGTACGCTGCTTCCCCAACTTTCCTACAAACAAAACAAGACGGACTTCACACTCATTCAAGTATATGTGTGTACACTGAAACCATACAAATCAGTAACTGGAAACCACAGGCAATTACTCTAAAGACTGAAATTTCTCTTTCATAGGATTTTGGTTGCCAGCTAGGGAAACATGTTTGCGATTGCAGCCCCCCGAATAAGGTATTTAAATGAGGGGGCCACATCTGTGTTTGCTCGGCTACAAGGGGTAGATCTTGCTCCACGCCAAGGAGCCAGAGGCTGGGATGATGAGCTTGTGAGGTTTGTGTTCAGCTTGGTCAGTTCTTCTCTGACTTCAATCAGATTATCTGTTAGAGGAATTTAATTTGCATCACACGCCTCACCGGTCAACTCTACCATTTTATCAAAGCATTCTCAGAGGCATCATCCCTCCTGACTTCTCCCAGATTGGTCTAAAATGCACCTTGCCATTTAAGCTTTAAGATAGACTCCAGTGAAGAAAATGATGCCTCGGCTATTTTGTTTCAAAAGTAAAATATCACTTTAAATTTTTTATGATTCCGTGCACTGTATATTGTGGCTAAGCTCAGTTACACAGGAAGGCAGGCAGTGTCAGCCTTACTTAACCCACCGAAGAGCTGATTTTGACCCAGTCTGTCAACCCAGTCAGAGGTATTTCTCCTCCCTCTCCGTCAGAGTCTGCCGATCAAAGAAAAGAGGCTGTGTCAGGGAGATGCACCGGCGTCAACTAACATAATTGGACATGAAATGCTATTAGCCCCATAGCTACCGAGGTTCAAGTTTATTGGGGCCTGTCATTACAGATTATCATCTCCTGATTGGGGATAGGTGAGCATGGATTATCATCACTGCTTGAGACAATGCTAAGTCCCTCTTCCTGACAGCTGAAATCTGTGCACCTTGGTCCCATCCTGTGTTCCATTATGGTGATATATGAGGAAGGGCGAGGTTTCAACACACCCCAATCCCCAGTCTCCTTCATGCCTTCATGAAGCGCTCATCAAGCAAGGTACCAAGAGGGAAGCAGTCCGGGTGTTTCTCCTCCACTCATTAATTTCGAAGAACCACTGCAGACGGTTTAAAAGCCAGGTCCGGTCAGCTGTAGAAAACATGTAACGCAGCTGTCTCTTGGTCTGCCTCATTGCTTGAGCACTGCAATATGTGATCAGCACTGCAAAGCTGGTGAAGCACATTGGCAATTACATTTTTTTGGTTAAGTCCATTATTCTTGTGCTCAGTTTTTTTTGGTAAACTACCCAGACTGTAGATGAATCCACTTCAGTCGGTTGGTGGAGTGGTGCATCTATGGTGGTTAATGCAAATTAAGTTGTGCAGTTTTTTCGGGCAGAAAGTTATTTTCCCGTCTAATAGACACTTACAATATAGGCTTATCGAAATGCAGCTTTTCATGTTATTAAAAAGGCAGAGTCTGGGTCAGATAATTGTGCGATTGATTACCAATAATGCTATCCACAACTCCTTGTATATTGAGTAGGGTCATTCCATTTAAGCTGATAAAATACTTGCTATAGTGATACATTCTTTGCATTGACCGTGTCCACTTTGAGGAACAACGTTTCCCACACATAAGTTTCAATTCAATTCAGTTTATTTTGTATAGCCCAAAATCACAAATTACAAATGTGGCTTTACAATCTGTACACATACGACATCCCTGTCCCAGGACCTCACATCGGTTCAGGAAAACTCCCGAAAAAAGAAGAAACCTTTAGGAGAGCAACAAAAGAGGATCCCTCTCCCCGGATAGACAGAAGCAATAGATGTCATGTGTACAGAATGAACAGCGTTACAGAGTTTTGTGCCGACTGCCGGGCAGGTAACGGATCTACGCCGGTCTTTCCAGGGGCGGGCACTGGATCTCTGTCCCATGGGATATATTTGGTGTAGTTATTAGTGTGAATAAATGTCCTGTACTTTTTATATAGATCATTTTTATTGTAACTGGAACCCTCAATTCGGCTCAATTCTGTTGACGGACCTCATGGCAGAGGAAACTCGCCTTGGAGAAGGCCGTTCATTTGCTAACATTACAGTTGCTTTGGGACTTGTGAACAGATGTGAACAAATACTGAATATTTGTATGACCACAGGTATAGTAGTATATGCACAGCTGTTTAGATTTGATGAATGTTTGGACAATCTACATTTTTTTTCTTGTTGTAACTGTCGAATTCTTTCCGTACATTTTTACTTTCCAGATATGCATTGCTTGTTTGGCGCTTCAACAGTCAACTAATACTGAAGGCACTGATTCCCCTAGTTTATTACTATATTCTCTACATGGACTGCAAATGAAGGGGCTTGTCTAGAGATGCTAGAATCTAGCATAGAAGTAGAAACTGTTTTTAGTTTTTACTAATTGTAGTATTACAGCATACATTTCTGTTTTACACTCTGAAAAACAAGCAATGCATTTTTTTGTTTCACACAATTCAGAGAGCTGCACCCACACTTAAATAATGAAGCTCTATACAAAACAATGCAGGATACGGATATAAGTGTATGGTGTTCCAAATCAAAGTGCAAAAATGTTCATAAAGTTACAATCAGGGATTCTACTGCATGTTGACAACAGACTGAATATATATTAAGGGTCACATGGAATTTAATAAACAAATAAATTATTTAGTTTGCCAACACTTAACTGAGTACGACCAGAAAATCTCTTTGTCCTGATTTTGTAGTACTGGCATTCATTTATTTTAAACGTTCTTCTAGATGGAATTACCCTCTAGCTGGTGTTGTCTTTCTCCCAGTTCACGTGAGCAGTGACCCAACGAAATAATTATCCAATTTCCACCACCACCACAAACCCAAGACCAACCATCTGACAGATTAGCAAAAGCACAATGTGAGCTTTGGTAATTAATTGTCATCTTTGTGTGTGTCAATTGAAAAACTTGACCATCACTTTGATTGACAGGTGACATAATCTATCGATGGATAGGGCAGGATGCTGGTTATTATGACTTAGTTTTTGTCTGCAGGTTTGTGTGTGAGAAAGTGTGTGCTTGTGTCCTGGGTGAGCACTCCACTTGGGCATCAGAGAGTGATGAGCCATGGAAAGTATTAGACATGTAATCAGTGGGACTGCTCATCTCTCCATTTGGGTGAGTGAAATCCTGAGGGGCAAGTATTGAGTGTGAATACCCCCCCCTTCCCCCAGGGTCCCAAAGCACGGCAGCTTCTCATGCCTGCCACTGTAGGGCCTTGTAATGCACAAGAGAGGAGCTGATGCAACAAGAAAGGCCCCTACAGAGTAGATTTTCTTTCATATCAGTCTCCTTCTTTGTGCATCTGCTCTGCACTGCAAACAATCTTGTGCCGTGTCTCTACTACTTCGCCCCGTAAGACTCACTACCTATCCCGGTTCGTTTCTCCTCACTTGCTGATACAGACCCTCCTCTTCCTGTCAGGCCATTTCATTATTCTGCTGTTGAATATACTGCAACCAATTGTGCCAAAGGAGTTGGTTTGCTATAATATGAAAATCTGATCTCATCTCGCAGAGGTCATGGGCAATAAACACCTGACAAGAGGGTGGGCCGATAGAGCTTCAAATTCTAATCTTCTCTTAGCACCCTGTTGGTTCGCCGTGTTACCAGGGTCAGCTCCCTTCCCCCTCCCAGTGGTCAGCTGGAGCCAGAAGAGTTTGGAGCAGTTTTTTTTGTTCTCCATTCCTCCGCCTTCCTCCCTTCTCTAGCATCGGATTTATTGATATTGACCTTTTGCTGAAATTAAGTGTGTAGATCCCTGAGCAGCGAGAGCAAAGTTTAAACCAATTAAAGAGCACTTCCCCAATCAGCAAGGCAACGCTAGAGCTGTCTCACAGGTTGGCCTGGTGAGATTAAAATCATTTGCACTGTATCAAACCTGTTCACAGGGCAAACAGTGCCTAAGTAATCTGATTAGGTGAGCCATCTAAAAAAAGAGCAAATGATCTCCTCAGGTCTCGAAATATTAAGATATGACAATATCTTAATATGACAATAAGAATTCCGGCACAGTTAGTTTCCCCCAGGGACCAATACAAATATTGTTAAATGATTCCTACGTCGGTGTCTGAATGCAAAACAAATTGAATTACTTCGATCATGCCGTTTAAGTGTATAACACTATGGTAAAATAATCATGGTAAATGCTAAAGGGGAGATAGAAAGAAAAAAAATACCAGTATATTTACATATTAGATAAACAGTTCCATTAGGGTTTCTTAGATGTGTGCATGTGTATGACATTAAAGGCAAACAGAGGTTTGGCAGCAGGACCATCATTACTGTCTCCAAATGGAAAATTACATTTCAATAATCATCAATTAAAAATGTAAATTACAAATAAGGCAGTTGCCACAGCACTGGTTTGGTGTAAATTCCTGCCTGAAGTGAATGAGTTTAAGTATGTCAATGTCTTGTTCATTGTGTTCATAAGTGAGCAACAGAGGAGTATGACATTGACAGGATGATTGATGTTTCAACTCTCACCTACAGTCATAGTTGTAATTTGTTGAAATGAGCACACAGGTTGAGGAGCGTAGATATCCGGGAGAGGTCAATAGTAAATTGTTGCTTCTTTGCATTGAACGGGGGCTGGTTTGGGTCCTCGTAGACAGGAAGAGATCAGGAAAGCAATGTTTAAAGTCAACTTCCACACAGTGAGGCATACAGCTTATTAACACTGGTATTGGATTGGTACTCGGTAAGCCGTATCGGTTTGGGGACTGAAAAAAAACGTACTTACAATATATTCAACCTGGACAAAGGCGGCGCATCACAGACCCTCTCTTTCTGTTCTTACATTTCATGACCGAGACATATGGTATTCGCAGGCAAGTATTTTGCATTTTCATGTAATTTATTTGCCGCGCCCCCCCATTGTGTAAATGCCTTTAGGCAGTAGCTGACACGTCTGTGTGGAGTAATCTAATTCTACATTGTTGCTCAAAATTACTTATTCAGTTCTCATTTCAAGCAGAATTTGTGGGGTTCTTGTAGAACAATGAAAGGTCGTCCCCCAAAATGACAGTGTTCTAAGCAGCCACCGACACAACCTTTTTCATTCTGTGGTTGGAGTACTGGCTGAGAGCCTAACAGCCACTTTCCCAAATAATTCTGTTAGTTCCTATTTTCACTGTCATGACAGTCCTTGTTGTCTTTAAAGATGAGGCCAAGCTCCCGTGTCCTTCATGCGTGTCATTCCTTCCTCACACATCAATATTGTCATTTTAATGCCATTACACCTGCTGTTTTCTTTATATAGATCCCCTTCTCTAATGGCTCTTGAACAGTTGGAGGAGACTGGTCATTGACAGCCATTACCCTGCATGTTGTTACCACCCTAAGTAAGACCAATACATGCGCATGGACATGTGTGTTTATCCATATACAAGCCTCTTTGTTCATCTAGGTGTAGTTGAGCGAGTTTGAACTTTCCTATTCTGCTCTGAGGCCCAGCTGCTCCTCATGGGATGGATGTGTGTGTGTTCTGCATACAAACAAGCCTGTCAGTCTGAAAGACACGGTGTACAGTTCAAAACAGCGCCCTTCTACTGTCAGAACACGGAGGCGCCTTTACCAGGGCAATGCAAACAGAGGAAGGGACATGGAACTGTGCCGTAAGTGCATTTTGATTGCAAACGGAGTACTGGGGTTGTCGTTGAGTCTTTTTGGAGGGCCAGCAGGGGTGCCCTGCTCAACAGTGCATCAGCAATGAGGCGAGGCTGAGGCTCTGTATCCAACCACCTCTTGTCATCAGACTAGCATGGCCTGTTTTATGTATGTGCATATTTATTCACATTTGCATTTATTCATGAGTTTATTTGTTCCTTTTCTTGTCATGATAAGCTGACTTTTGTTGGTGGACTTGGCTGTGAATAATCCACTGGAATTGGATCTTTTAAAGTCACGTTTTATTTAATTTATTTTCACATTGATCTAGAAAATAACATTATTTCCATTTTATTTCATTTCCCATGCAGTATGACAAAAAATGTTAAGCTAAATGGTCCAGCGGTACAGTTTAGAACATCTATTTGTAATTATCTGTATTTGTTGAGACAGCAAAAGGATTTGTACTTGGGTTGAGAAAAAGAACAAAGTGGGCACATTTAGGATTCAAACTCAAGAGTAACAGCTGTTTGAGATGCTTAACAGTGATACACCATTACACTAATCCTGTCTCCCAAACCTAAAGGCGAGTAGGATGTACAATGTTATAGCTTTAGAGCTGGGCAAGCCACCTGTCAGCCAGGCATGCAAGGCAGAGCCATTGACCTAATTAAGGCAAGGCAGCTATGAGACAAACTCAAGCAGCAGTGGTAGAACTCCTGAACAATGTAAAATTAGTAAATCATTCCTTTTAACCAAAAAAATCCCATATACACCAAATAGTCATAGCTGATTCTTGTGTTGTATCAGTTCTCCTCAGAATGGTTTGGTGGACTGATGCTCTTGGCACTGAATTACCTTAATATGGCAAACTCTAGTAAAGGTTCAGCAATGGTTGTGTACGTTAATGGCAAGTGAAACCTTTTCCAACTTCAGTTTAGCTTCTAGGTAGACAATGGTAAATATTGACAGAAGCAGTGACAACTGAAGACCTGTGAAATCACCGTTCTGAAACGGTGTCAACTTCGTAATTAAAAAGGAAATCGAGCTACACAGTAAACACAGCTCTCGACCGGGGAATGAAAACATGAAAGCAGTAGCAGCAGTAATGGAGCTTCTTTTGCAGCTATAAACTGGATTTATGCACACACATTTGATTCGTCATATAGACTGTTTAAACCTCCAGCTATCAACATGTAGAATAATTGGACTTTCATGCAACAGCAGTTTAGCAATAGTGTAGCTAAGTACAACATTTGAACTGTTAGCTGTCTGTTTCTAACATTAGTTCACTAATCCGCTTGGTCAAACAACTGAAGCACTTAATGAGCAGACTAGTGGGAAAGGAAAGACATTTAGCATCATTGTATACGGCCGTCAAAACTAGGAAATAGTAATAGAAAGAATTAGACTCACTAGAATTAGACTAGATTCAACCCACGAAAGCACAACGACACAAAAGGGCTAAACTACGTCTTTGTATGTGAAGATGTTGCAAGTCTTCTGGACTCACTTGTGTTCTACTACCCTCCGTTAAACAAAGGGTGGTTCTGTCAATTTCTCTAAAGAGCTGAAATATCATAGTCTCCATATTCCCATGGCCATTTACTGATGTACCCATGCATATGAAAAAATAAAAAGATATAACGTTGGTGATTTAGTTTGCATTCACAATATACAGCACATAATGATGCACATGGTGAACATCATAACTGATAAATATCAGCATGTTAACATTGTCTCTGTTTGTGTTAGGACGTTGATAGCATGTAGCTCATTGCTACATTCACAACAAGCTGCTAGCGTTGCTGTATACTCTGAGTCTGAAAGTCAGAGATACTAAAGCACGGCATCTGGCCTTCTTGGTGAGACTCTTCCCTTAATTGTTATTCAGACTAAAGTAACAGTCAATCTATTGATTCCTTGTCGTCAATTTAAGGGATCCAGAAATGATCTCTGATTTAGACCTGAGGATAGCTGAGCAACTTTTCAATCTACATTACAAGAGGACACAGCTTATTTGATGTCTAGGCAAGAAGCAGGTCAAAGAGAAAAAAAGTGGAACTCTTCTTTCAGTAGTGCACATCAAATAAATCAGATCAGAGTCAAACATTAAGAACAGAAATGTATCTCTGAAGTATTCCCCCCACTGTAACAGTGTCTGCAAACCAGTCTGCCTGTTGTCTATGTGTCTGTTCTTGTGTGTGTTTCTTTTGTTATCTCGCCGACACCGACAAGGGAACATCAAACAGAAATTTAATGTTGCTTGAAGATGTTTTGTCTGTCACATGAAAGTGATCACATTTATTAAGAAATTACTGAATCCCACTGTATATATATATATATATATATATATATATATATATATATATTTGTTAAACCACCAGTCCTTTTGAGTGCTGTTTTGTAAGGTTAAAAAAAAATTAATTCTCTCTTGGAACTGCTTCTCTTTCAACCCAAATCCATGCTGCTTGGCATCTAATGCAATCCAATGCAAAGCTGCAGGGTGAATCAGTGTGATGTTACCAACCTTCTCATATAACATTGATTGACGCTGCATGGCTGCACAGGAGGCTTAGTTCGTACACACTCTGTATGCTTGGCGGTGGAGAGCTCCTGACATACTATTGACAGTTCTTATACTGGGTGTCACCTTGTGGAGCAATTCCCCCACCACAGTAGAAAACTGAATGCCACCCCACCGCTGTGGAGCCGGCATACACAGCGTGTCAAAATTCCATATGGAGGATGAGGGGTGGAAATCTAATCATTACCCAATGCACCGAATAAATCTACCTGCAAAGCAATATTCCAATCAAAAACATAATCTCCTAAATGTTCGTATTCATCAGCCCCGTCACCTCTGCTAATCCGCGTCTTTGCTTGCTTCTCATTGGCATCCTGGACCTAAATGCTGCTTTCCACATAGTCATGAATATTTAACGTCACTACTGACTCATAGGAGAACGATTTTCATGCCAGCATCGAACAAAAGATTTCTATTTTTTAACATGTAAAAATGTCAGAGACAATTACAAAGCAACAACAAGAGGCTTTTATTCCATCAGTGATTCACAACCCTAATCCCTCCTCTCAGGCGATTTGTCCTCCTACTGGTGGAGATTGAAAATGTGACGTGACTCAAGCTTATGACCCAAAATGCCATTCCCTATTCATACAGTATTTGTTTATTATTTTGTCCGACCTTTATTTTCCCTTGGCCCCATGACAAATCGTGTTTAATATGAAATGTCTTGACTGATATACAGTCCAATGTGTTTTGAATTCAGAGTGAGCTAAACCTTGCCTCCTTGCATATTCTTCTATAACATTTGCGTTGAGGGCAAATAAATATACTTGCTAATTCTGAAGAAAGAAACGTTTCTGCTGCAAAATCAAAGCGGGATGTACTGTATCTAAACTCACAGGAAGGGACTTTTCCAGCTAGAGGGGAACGGTAAGAGAGTGAGGCCAGGCTGAACCATCAGACCTCGACTTCTCTTTGTTATTCCTGAGAGAGACCAGGTTGACTACAGTTCCCCAATCAGGGGGCCTGTAGAGGTTGGAGCCATGATGGATCACCACAGGATGCGTTGCATGTGCTAAAATCCACATGTGCACTCAGTGGTTATCTGAAGTGTGACAGTGGTCGCAGGATGCCATGAAGGATCGTAGGAGAAAGGAGGTTATTATAGCCTGGTGCTATTAACAGGGTGTCAGCTATTATCATTATGCAAATTGGTTGTGGGAATTTTTTATTTTGATCTGGTGCACTACGCTCTAATATCTCGTACATCAAGACCAGCATGTCAAATATACATTGACATTTACCTGAATTTGGGGTATTATTATTATTATTATTATTATTATTATGATTGAAGCCTACGATGTCAAATACAATCAACACCATGTTCAATTAAACAGATACAATTATGTGAAGGAGATGTGTATTCAATTATAAATCTGTCTGAATGTTTTATTTGTCTCCCTTTGTTTATTTTAATTAAACAATAACTCAATATCAGTGTAATTACAGCACTAACAAAATTCAAAAGGCAAAGGGTGTAATGAATTTCAGGCTATCCCATTTCATTTGTCTGAAAAATGTTCCTTGATGTATCCCTAATGAGACAATTGATTTTATTTGACACATATTGTTGTTTTCTTTATTTTTCCCTAACAAATTCTAACAACTGCAAGGCATTGGCTAGGAAGAAAGACAGTGCTTTGAGATGTGGTTCAGCAGCTGTGTAGGATTCTGCATCGTCATACTTTCTCGTATACATTATGCAGCGACTCGTCCCGCAATGATTAAATAATATACATACCACACTGCTCACTGCTTCAGGCATTGGAAAACTACTCACACCTTTGCTTTGTTTTGCTAAAATGATCTCTGTGGACATGCAAAATATACTTTATTCTAGTTTTCAAAACCAAAAAGTATGTATAATGCATTATAATATGCTTAGTGTCAGCACATTTCTATTCAAATCAAAAACTAATGTTATTCACCAACTGACAGAAGTTTAAGGGCAAAGAGAACCAATGAAACTTGCAGAATACTCCATCTCTATAGTACACAACACAGATTAGCCAGTACTTATCAACTTACTACCCAAAAGCACAAGGCACTATATGGCAGATGGTGAGCAAGGGGCGTTTTTTGTTAGTTAGAGGCTGTGTTTCCACTCAGATATACCAGTGCATTAATAACACAGTCTCCAAGCAATTTGCATGCCTCAGTCTTCCACCCTTAGGCTATGTTTCATAATAAAACATTATATTCACTGAGAAGGTTTACAATCATAAGAGCTAACATACTTTGTTGTGGAAACTAGAATGGTTTGCACCCTGGCTAGTCCAGTATTTCCCAGTCACACAAGGAAATTCAGTAATCTGGAATTGTGTGTAGGGAGCCAAGGTGCATTGTCTTTCTCCTATATTATTAATGATACTGTGGTCTAACCCCTGACAGAGCAGAATGAACTGATCTTGCAATGAACCTTGCAGACGAGTCAATGACTTTGCATCAATCCATCTGTAGTGAAGTTCAACCATTAAAGATATATCAACCCAAGGTGAAGAGAAAGGAGATTAGATATGAATCAATGAATACAGAAGCAGGAACCTTTTTTTTTTCGTATGGGGTACAACATGGCTGGGAGTTACATTTCAAATTATCATCAATACGTGTGCATTTTTGCAGGCAGGTATCATATTCTATCCAAATAGCTTCCGTGATGAAGTTGACTGTCGTCTCCACGTTCTTTACCCTGCACATTTCTTTTGTAGTTTGACTTTTCAAGCACTTTGAGGCCGTTTAGTTGTTCAGCTGTGACTCACCTTCTCTTCCTTACCGTGGATCTGCACCAAAGCTCCCCAGCCACATAACGATGTGGTTGGGGAGCTGATCCACGGAAAGGGAGAATCCATCCTGCCTATCCATGGAGAAGGCAGGATGGATTCTCCCTGTCCCTCTTCGTCTCTTCGTCTCTGTGCCACTTGTCTTCGTTCGACGAAACAACGTTCAAGTGTGGTTCACATGCTCGTCCTCTTCTCCAACTAACGTGATTGACAGAACAGCTCTTCTCTGCCTCTCTCTTTCCTCTCTCACCTGTCGCAGCTCTGTTCATCCTGCTGACATCCTCCGATCTCTCCTCTCCCCAGATCAAAGGATTAGGCCTGGGAGGACAGCAATTGCTCTGCTTCACCTGGGAGCAAATAACCCCAAACGTGTATCACTTAGCAGATATATTCAATGCTGATGATCGTTACGACTGGATATATTTTTAGCAAATGTGCAGCAATAATGGCACATTGATTTGAATGTGTGGAGTGTGCTCACTCAGTAAATAGCACATTCAGAGCAGTATCATTGAGGGCTTAGTGTGACAGGGCTCCCTGAAACTCCATCATCAAGCCCTCATGTAGATAAATAAAAATACATAAGTGCTATCAATGTGCATGGACTACCCATTCACAGCTGAACATTTTATAATGTCATTTTTAAAATGGTGATAGCCAAGACTGTAAACGGAAGGAAAAAAATGTGTGAGGATTGAAAGATAAATAACCCCATATTCTTTTGACTGTCATATTTCATTCTAATGAGATGTGATCTGCAATAGGGTACCACACTATTGTAACAGTAAGGAAACAGACTATTACACAAGACTGGGCTGGAGAAGAAATGAAACCTCTTCCAGTGAGGTGTCTCGTTTAAATGTTGTGCATTTCAGTTTACGTTGCAGTCCCCCTCCTAACATTAGGATATTGGATTGCGGCTGCAAAACAGTAATGGCACACCACACTGTTCTCCTGAAACTGCCACTTCAACATAGAAGTCAGTGTTTGCCTTTGTTTACTCTTTGTTGCTTGGAAACACTGTACATCTGGAAAATGGTCATACCTGAACCCTTTTAGAAAAAAAAGATTGTAACTGGAAGCGGTTTTGCTTGGTGTGGTTCATTTGAATGTTTTTAGTGTTGCTCTAAACAAGATTTTGTCATACAATCATGAATGTTGGAGCCATTGAATGACTCAAGTCTGCTATGAGGGGCTGACCTTCTTAGAACCTCTGTTGATGGTGCTTCAAATATATATATATATATATATATATATATATATATATATATATATATATGAACATGAATTACTTTTACATGATTAGCGTGGGTATTGTATATTGAAAGATGCTGTATCGGTTTTTCATGATAATGATACCCTGGAGGCTGCAATGGCAGGGTCCGTCTCGTCCAATCTGGCACTCTAGCCCTGAATACCATAAATCATGTTTCCTTGGTTGCAACACCATGCACACATTTCACCATGCATACATTTCATTCCATTCTCATGAGCTCAGTATAAAAAAAAATCTGCGCCAGACAGGAAATGATATTTGCATAACACTGAATGGTGTTGTCAAAAATAAATCCACAGCTCTTGATCTTCAAGATCTTTGTTAGTTGCCAATTTTTGCAAGATCTGAGGCTTGCCTTGTTCTCAACCACATGAAAACGGAGCTCTGGGAACACAAGCATGTACTGAGATCAAGACATACAGAACATGGTGCAATTATTCAGAGACCTTTCATGGGATTGTTCAACCTCCCCTACGATAACCATTCTGTTTGAAGCGTATTAGACAAAAGACTCAGAATGTTTAATCTTCGGGGCTCATTTGAGGACTAGTAAATATCAGGCCTCAAAGCTGTGTTAATGTTTGGTTTTAAAGAATGACTCTGATGCCAGGCTGCACTGTAGCTAAGATATGGAAATGTATTTCGCGAGAAATAGTCAGGACAAACACATTAGCAAATATTTGGTTTTATGTGATTGTTTGGCCTTGGCTGGCCTTTCAATTTATGGTTGTTTTGTTTGTTGTTTGGCACAGGAGCCAGAGGCCGTAGTTCCAGTCATAAGGAAACATTGTACATTTTTGATCCTCTTCCAGACTGTTGGCAACATTTTCCAGTGAAAAATTGCTGAGACATGCTCAAAAAGCAGAGTGGATGAATTAAAACCATTTACATGTAAAATGTGTGAGTTGAAAAAAGGAGGGTTTCTAGAAACTATGAATATGATGCTCCTGTATTGACATAGAGGTCTGTGTGTGCGTGTGCATCATTCTATTGGTGTGACATGCACTCTGCATTATCGCTCTTTCAGCTGTTGAGTTTTGGCTCCTTACAACAATCCACGAAGGTTAAAAGCTAATCAAAAATATTTTTTTTAAATGATCATTTTCACTCAGTAACACCTCTTCATATCGTACAGCAGTACAGTATAAGACGAAGTGATGGAGGTCTGAATGGAGAGCTTGGACTTCTTGCTGAAGTGTCTGATATTTGAAACACACTCTTTTGATCATGCAGGAGCAATAAATCCTAGAGCAACTCATTATGATAGGCTCTACATCAGGGGTTAATAACAGGCGGACCGCGGTCCGGACCCGGACACAGTTGTCTCTGGACCCTTAACCGAAACCCACATGTTTACGGCTCTCGTTCAGCGGTCCAGGAAACACACCGACCATTACACGCGTTGTAAATCCTCTCACGTGATCCTACTCGGCCAATCACATATGTGTATTCCGTTAAGCACCGCCCTCGACTCGAATGCCATAGTCACACACACACACACACACACACACACAGGAGCAACAGCAGAGAGACACATAGATAGATCAGATAAATTATTTCACTTGGCGCTCCAAAAAGAGAAATGTGGAAAGCCAGAGCCTTTAACCAAGAATGTACAGACTCTTACATGTTTATTATTTCCACAACGTTCCAAAGCAGTATGCAATATTAAAAGCAGCGATGTGAAGCGCCACTACGAGATAAAGCACAGATGTTTTGAACAAACGTACCGAGTCACATCCGAAATGAAGGCACAGACAAATGAACCTATAAGAGCCCAATATGATTAGAATCCTGACATGAATAAACTACCAAACAATGATGTTAACAGAGAGGAGAAATGAGCTGGTACAAGTGGTTTAATAACCACAGAAAAAGTCCCTGCACACACACACACACACTTCTTTGTTTACAACAATACAATATAATGGCTCGTTTGATTGACATCTCTTGACGCCCGAATAAACTGAATTTAAAGCTGCAGGACAATTCAGTTAAATATTTTTTTCGAAAATGAAGTCCTTTATTTTAAGTGACATTTTTCAAAAGCTTTCCGTTATAAATCCAGCATTTATTGTACTTTAATTAAGAGAAGATAATGTATATATTATTCATAATTAATCCAGTTAAATTTGAAATCTGAGAGTCTCAGGTCAGAAAGAACCGGACTAGACGATATTGACTCTTTATAATATGGGTAGATGAAATCAAGCATTCTGTTTGGTTGAGAGGAAGTCACTGGGTGTACTGTATTGAGCCAGAATGTACTGTATACCTGTTTACATTTATCTGAGCGTTCCATATCAGTGCGCACTCAAAATAACAGGAAGATTTTGCGCCACCGTTAGTGGTCATTTCAAGCTTGACAGTTACCAAACTTGGGGGGTAATGACTTGATGAGTGGTTAGCCAAAGAGGATACTTCAGGTGGACCTCATGCTACCATAGATAAGAAAGAACTTGAGGCCTATAAAATGGTGCGCAACGAAAAAAACAGTCAGCCAAACGAAGTGGGCAATTAACTGCTTCACCTGGTGCGAAGAGATGGGAAAAACAGTAGACCTGAAGACCATAACCAGAGAAGATATGAATGACATACTGCAGGATTTCTATGGCACTGTGCGCAATGGAAAGGGTGACCACTACGGGAACAGCAGTTATGTCAGCCTGCGTTCAGGACTGAACATATTCAGGACTGATCAATGATCCACCATTGAGTCGGTGCTGGTGTTTGATGAATGGAGGACAGCGTCTGCAAAAATGTTTTTGTTGGTGTTCTAAAAACCAGTAGACGACAGGGACACGACAAAACATCATGGATCCATACCAGCCTGCGATCTAGCCATGATAAAGGCCTCACTGGATCAGACCACACCAGAGGGTTTAGTTATAAAAGTCGGGTTCGACATCCAACTCACTTTGGACAACGAGGGAAGGAGGGTAACCGCCAGGTCGTTTGCTGTTTTCGCTGATGAGAATGGACAGAAGTATGCCAGAATGACATTCAATGAGGAGACAAAGAATCAAAGATCCACAGGAGTGCAAGAAGGACAGTTGGCGTGGCTACATGTATTCTCTTCCAGGAAACCCCCAATGTCCTGTCGCCTCCTTGGAAAAGTATCTGTCACTCCTACCTCCCAACGCACCTGCATTTTACCTGCACCCAAAGAAGAGCGCTGCCACTTCGGATGACATTTGGTAGGTCTTGGCTTTAGTAGACTAATCTTTACACACTTTAGCCAGCCAACCCTAACACGCATTAATAATGATTTTTTTCTCTGTTGCAGGTACAGAATGGAGGCGTACAACAATGTTGCCCCGGATATGCAAGGTGGCGGGTACAAACATCTACTCCAATTACTGCCTTTGCAGCACCTTGGTGCAAACCCTCTCTAATACTGGATTGGAAGCAAGAGAAATCATGTCAGTGAGTGGACATAAATCCGAAAGCTACTGGGCACCAAATCTCAATGAAAAACACAGTTGGAGTAATATCCTTGCTGGAGAAGGCCCAACACCGAGCCACTGGCAAAGAGACCAAAAGTGGTCGGAAGCGATATCAGAGACGAAGGGGACATGAGAAACGTTTTTCACGGATGCACACTTAATGGATATATCCAAATCAAATCAACATAAACAAATATTAACAACAGCCTAATGTTAGTCTATCGAGTCCCACTCGTAACTTTAGTTTATTAGGTTTAAAGTTATTAACCTAACGTTGTTATACCCAGTGCCAACAAAGCATTTATGATTGATTTAGAATATTTAGGCCTAATGTTTAAATTAAATATTATTTTATTGAAAGTGTCCCACTGTAATTTCTTTTATTTTAATGGGAACTTTTATAAAATGAGCAATGTAAATGAATGAGATGGTGCGAGATCTAGCTAGGCTAACAAACGTGATGTTCCCAATGCTGTTTGTCTGTTGCATAGCAACAGCGACACATAAGGGGACTATTTTATCTAGGCTACTGCAATGCAATACACCATGTTTGGTGGCTACAACTTGTTTGTGCTGAAAGGCAGCTTACTTACTATTTAGAATGTCGCAGGCATCCGTATTATAAAAGCAATAAGGTACTCGAGGCAGTACTGTATCACCAATAATGTACTGTTCAAGGGTGTTGTTAGGTGCGGTGCAGTGCCAGCACAGCCACCTGGTGTGGCATCCGCAGTGGTTACGACGCTGTGCAAGGTCAGCCCAGGGGCGACGAGTGGCTGGGCTGCTCTCGATTCCTGGGTTGACCTTGATTAGTGCTCTCGCTAGAACACACAGTCTGACTTTGCGACGCTGTGCTACCGAGAGCACTAGCGCAGAGGCACCAATGGTGTGTTGTCTGCCATGGCGCTCTGGCTAGTACAACACTGCCACAGTAGAGGAGCCAAGCTCCTCTTTACTGTGAAGCAGCTAGCACAGCGCTCCACAGCTGCCCGTGCGGGGATGAGGAATGGGCATCCTCTTCACTGCTAGGGTGTCTGTGAAGGGCGTTCTAGCTGACACGGTGTAGCAGTGAGAGTGCCGTATGTCCTGGTTTCACAGCCCCGGGTGACTATGTTAGCACGGCACCGGCGGTCAGAGCTCGGCAGAGGAGGGGGTGCTTCCCATCGGAGGAGTGCCATCTTGACTCAAGTTGTTAGCTTAATGGACTCAATTACTGAATGTTCTCCTCTCTGAACCACCACCGTAACGTGGTGGAGGAGTTTGAGTGGCTCAGTGATCCTGAGAGCTACAGTATGTTGTCCGGGGCATCCACCCCTGGTAGGGTCTCCCATAGCAACAGGTCTCGGGTGAGACTCCGAGAGAGCGTTTAAAAAATATATATATATACACGTCACATGATTTAAGTGGCCCTATTTTTTTTATTTAAGTGAACTCAACTGTTTGACATCTGTGTTCTTGGCTGGTTGAATTCTTAATTGTATGGCTGTGCATTACTCGTTGCCTGTTATGCTTTATTGTCCACATTGTTTATTTTCACCTCATGACAACATCACAAACATCGGCCTTATTAATTTGCAGCGCTTTAAAAAGACGTTTTGAGTCACTTTAAGCTTAAGTCCTTAACTTTTAAGATACTATTAGCAGTCCAACTTTAAGATATTCTCTCCATTTACACACATGGAAGTCAAAGGTCATGGCTCAACACAACTAGAGGCAACACTTATTTTGTGGCGAAATTACCTTTTAATGTCCACCTCAACATTTTGACAACAGGGAGAAAAAAAACTGCGTCATTGAATTGTCTGGTTAGAAAATGAAACAATTTATTTAACATGACCGTATCAGCAGATCAGCCCACACACAAAGCATTAGACTCTTGACCAAAAAAAGGATAGATAATTGAGAATTATTAGATTTTCATGGATCGCTTCTATTGAAATGGCACAGAGAGGAGAAATGAGCTGAAACAAGTAGTTTAATAACCACAGATAAAGTCCCTGCACACACATTTCTTTTTTTAGATGACTTTTAGAAGAATATAATATCTTCGCTCTTTTGATTGACATCGCCTGACGCCCGAAAAACATGAATTTAAAGCTTCAGGACAATTCAGTTAAATATTTTTTTCTAAAATTAGGGTTAGGGTTAGGGTTTCTAAAAATTTCTAAAATTAAGTCCTTTTATTTTAAGTCATTTTTGAAAAGCTTTCCGTTTTAAATCCAGCCTTTATTTTACTTTAATTAAATAAGAAGATACTGTATTTATTATTAGAGTATGTATTATGTATAATTAATTTAGTTACATTTGAAATCTGTAATAATAAATATTGTTTAGATGTTATTAAATTGAACTTTTATTTAATTTGACAGTCAGTTGTTGACCATATACAGACGTTAATACAAATGTTGGCTACTTCAATACATATGGCACAAAATCATAGAGTGCAACATTTGACAATATTGTGACCTTCTCTCTAAGTGGACCTCGCTGCATTCTAGTTGAATACCCCTGCTCTACATAGAGAGGCCTTGACAACACTGCTCACTAGTATTATAATACAAACTGCATATTAAAGCCATTTATTGCGTTGCTGCTGAATAATAATAATTACAAAAATAAAATTATATATATATATATATAAACAAATGTGATATCAGTGTATACTATATGATGGAATGGTTTCTGAATATGTGGACGACTTTAAATACTGACGTTTACGGTTTCAGCTGGGCGGCTTGTTAGCGCTCCAACCATAGCACACTTGCTTGCAAGGCACTAATCTTGTCAGTTAACGTCAGGCGGTGACCTCCGTTTCTGAAGAGTGAAAAGATTCTGCTACTAGAACGTCTCGGGCTCAACGAAATTCAGGATTCGATGGCTTAAAGTGAACAATATTTAATGGCAAAAGTTAGACATTCACAATTGTGGGGCCGGAATGAGACAAACTTCCACACTCCAATACAAACACTCCTCCAATAAACTCCTCTGTGTGTATTAGTTTCTGTCTGGTCCGCTCAAACCGAATAAAAGAAAGTTTTCCCCAGTACAATCTCTTTATTTAGTCTCCAGTCACATCAAACACCTCAAAGGTTAGTAATTTGCTGGTCCTAAACAAAAGCATCACTTTGGTTTGCCTAAGGCCATTTTCAAGATGACGGGGTCAAACGTCACACTTCCGGTCAAGACAGAGAAGTTCCCTTCAGAATAAAACCTCTTACCTTGCCTTCTATTTACTACATGACTCCTCTGGTTGCAAAATGAAGTCTGATTATATGCAAGTCTAAAAAAAAGACCGTATTTCTTGTTTTTTAGCTCAGTTAACATTGTCAACTGGCTTATGATCTCAATCTCTAGTTTCAAGTCTTCTTCATTACACCAAGATTTTCATTTTGTAAATTATGGCCCAATTGGGATTAAAACAAAGTATGCCAAGATGCTGACGGACAATTCATCGAACTCAAGGCTTCAAAACGACTGTTCACAAATCTTTCCTTCACTGGGAGATCTCAGCCAGTGAGGACGCACTTGTTGTAAAGTTATCAACATCATTAAGAAATATAGCAACTCTAAACTTTATAGCAACTCTAACTTATGTTGTTATAATCACAATGTATCAAATAATGACATGAAACAAGATAATCTGCAGCTCCATTCGGCTTTAAAGTGAGTTTTATTTAACTACCCGGCCCAGAACTTTACTGTGTTGGTTCTCTCTCGTCGCTCTCATATGTTCCGGCTGCAGCAGGCAGCTGTTTTCAGCAACAACAAAAAAAAACACTAAAACTCATCACAGTGAGACACAGTTAAAGACTAGCTGGTGAACATAATGGAGCATGTAGCAGCTAAAGAGCCAGATATTTCCCTGAGGAGCTGAAAGAGAATGAATATTGGATTTACCTTCCATCAGGTGGCAAGTCACACAACACCAAAATGAGTGATAATGTGCTTCTTGCTGCTTAAAGTGTATATAATAATAAGTTTGAGAAACATTAGCTAGCTGGCTGACATGTTAACTATGTCTAGTTAATGATAAATTGCGTCATTATTCACGCTAAATTAACAAATACTGTAAATCTCTTACGTCTCCACCAATGCAGTTTTGGTGACATGCTTAACATAAGAGTACATTCTTACTGCGGGGAAGCTGACAGCCATTGTGTCCAAAGCAGTTTTACTCAGTGGTGTTGTTAAGTTCAACCGAAATTCTGAGACCAGTAATTTAAAATATAAAGTATTTAATAAAAGAATAAGGATCATAAGCATATATTTCTGTCCCAGCCGGGCGCGCTCACGTGTCGTTGGGTCCACAGGCTATAATAACGATTTATATGAAGCAAAATCTGTTTAAATAGTTAACTGTCTACCGCCTTCACGTGAGAGGACAAATGCCACGCCTTACAGAGTTTCGAAAGGTTAAGTACAATCCATACACTGAGCATAAAGCTTCTCTATTGGTTAGTATCAGGTATGCATGGTTATACCTCAACTACACAGCATGCTATTTGCCTAACAGTACAAGGAGGCGGACTTCTCTAAGCAATAAACCACAATGCTACTTCCCTTATCTCTTCCCTTTTGGCCCTTAACAGTAAGATGGGCTCCTTCAAAATAAATGCCTCTCTTCCAGTCTCTTAGGGAGACCACTACTTTGACTAAGCCTCCTTGGATCAATACATTCCATTCATACCTGAGTCATCTTTATTGTTATGATAACTATAAAACATAAAACAATCAGCATACAGTTACAATAATACTTATTCAGTGATTACACCTTTACAGTAACATACTTATACAGTGACAGTGACTTTTCTCCCATGTTTCCCAAACACATTCCTTCAGAATATTCTTCATAATATCCCTTATTGATTATCATATCTTTCTTATGTATTAATTTAAAACATGGACTTTCCTATTTACATGTGCAAGTATACATAAAAAACCATTACAACTCTACAGTGTATATAACAAAAGTAGAAATACTTTGTTACTGTACTTAAGTTGTTTTTTTCTTTACTATTTATATTTCTGTTGACTTTCACTTTTACGTCACTACATTTTGCAAAGAAATCTGATACTTTGACTCCGATACATTTACCCTTGTCACTCGCTACAAAATCAAATCTCTATAGAAATAATAATAATAATAATAATAATAATAATAATAATAATAATCATGAGACCAACGTCAGGGACTGTGGTGGAACACAGACTCCAAGCAAGCACGTTTGGCAAATCACTGGTCCTAGCTTGCAAGTTAATTCATTGTTTAATCACATTATTGCAAACAAGTGCTCTCAAAGCCGTGTTTTTTTTATTACTCTTGCAACTAACGACGGTGGTGACGAAGACCAACACCGGATTGGAGTACATCTTTGGTGCAATAGGGAGGGAGACAGGAGTCTGATCTTCTAATTTAGCTATGTATATTAGGCTAACATTCGCTTGAACATTGTTGCTCCTAGATGGATAACAGCCAACCCAATTATTGTAAACACATCTCCTTGTCCTTGGTCATGGTGGCCACAACACTTAAAAGAATAAACTTCATAAATTCTAAAAATTCAGACCCTTTGCTTTTTTATTAACAGCATTTACTTGTACTTTTACGTTCAATACTTAAGTACATTTAATATCAGTAAATATCTGATACTTTAAGACTTTTACTCAAGTAATAGTCTCATAGGTGACTCACTTTTACTGGAGTCATTTTCCAGTAAGGTATCTTTACTTTTACTCAAGTATTGCTTTTGGGTACTTTTTACTCAAAAAACTCTCTCCCCAAACTCATCCAAGACTGCACTGATCTTTCCTTATTCAAATCCCAAATCAAAATCCACCTGTTCATAACTGCTTTTAATGTGTGACTGTTTTTTTTTTTTTTATTAGGGTCCGAGCAACTCAGAAAGTCCCTATTAGTTTTATTTGTTTTACCTGTATTTTAGTTATTCTTATTTATTTATTTTTAACTTTTAGGATGTTATAATTATGTGAAATGTCTTTGAGTATCATGAAAAGCGCTATATAAATTCAATGCAGCATTATTATTATTATACACCACTGGTTGTACTGTCCTACTGTATGTAAGTTATTGCATACTATAAGTAATTGTGAGGTATAAGAGGTTTATTCTGGCAGAACACATAAGGGAAACGGATTGGGAAGAGGGCAGGGATCTGAGGGTCGGGGACAAAATATGACAGTGGTTACCAGGACAGAGGCAAGGTGGAGAAGTCCAAGCAGGTAGGGTCGTACTTGGGGGAGAAGTGCTGGATGTTCTGGCAGAACACAGAGAACGATCTGGCAATGACTGAGTGAAGCTGGGGCTTACATACCAGAGGGAGTCGGTGGAGCAGAGTGGACAGGTGAGAGTGATTGAGCTGACGAGATGGGTGTGACTAACAGGTGGACACAATAAGCTGAAGAGGTGGGGGTGACTAACAGGTAGACACTATAAGCTGAAGAGGTGGGGGTGACTAACAGGTGGACACAATAAGCTGAAGAGGTGGGGGTGACTAACAGGTGGACACAATAAGCTGAAGAGGTGGGGGTGACTAACAGGTGGACACAATAAGCTGAAGAGGTGGGTGTGACTAACAGGTGGACACAATAAACTGAAGAGATGGGTGTGACTAACAGGTGCACTAAATGAGCTGATTAGGTGAGTGCAGCAGAGTGGGTAGGTGAGAGTGATAGAGCTGACAAAGTAATACAGAAGGGAGTGAGTGCAGGAGAAAATGGGAGCTGAACTGTGATTAGTATGAGTATTAACTGCTACTTGACATACCAAACTATGGCAAACATGTGAGCTCCAAGTAAAAAAGTTGAAAATATTTAAACTGTTGGACATAAAAAAAATCCTGTAGTTGTTTTGTATGTTGAGGAATATGTGGTACACTGTTAAAAGTAAACTTCTTAATGTGCATAAAGATTTTAAAGCATACTCCCGGAACACACAAAGCACTGAGTGTTCAGATGCACTGCAATGAAAGGGCGTGCTATTAATTAAGGATCACAAAATGTTTTTAAATCTAATTTTATAATGCAAAAATGTTACTTTATTAATTAAGTTGATTTTTAAGTAACTCTTTTAGATCTAAATATATGTTTGTTGTGAATCAGTGTAACCAATTATATCTTTCAGTTCAACATTTAAAAAAGAATCCTGTTATGCTCTAAAGACCAAAAATTCTGAAATTCCTTTAGGCAGCCTTCCTCTCTCCCTTTTCTCACTCTCATAGTCAGAGATGTTGAAGCAGGTCCTAGCTCTTCTTAGAAACCTTTGATATAAGATCCCCTTGGCAAATAAGGAGGTTATGCAAATATGGATGAATGGCTGGTGAAAAAGTTGGTTCCATACAGCAATGGGGACATGTGACCTCTGCTTCTCAGGATGACTTAAAGGCCACACACAATTTACTGAGCACCCCAAACCAATGTAAATATGTAATGCATATTGAAGGCATCAGGTGTTTGTGTTCTGCTTTGGGAGGCATTATGCCAAAGGGTGAGGTTTTCTTTCATCCTAGTGGCGTAGCTGTTTGAATGGTAATGTTGGTCTGTCTAGCATTCGGTCCATCACGTATCACAACAACTTTTTAATGTATTAAAACCAAATTTTGTGCACACGTTCATGAACCCCAGAGGGTTACGCATGATGACTTTTGAGTTGTCGGAGTGGAAGCCGATGGTAGACAAGAAGCACACTGTGCTGCTTCTGCAATATAAAGAAGCAAAGTATAAATGAAATTGGTAAAAGAAATTCGCAAAGACTGTTATCAATATGGTGATTTTTTTTGGGGGTGGGGGGGGAAACATGAGTAATGTTTTTCGAAGGGAGTATTGATCTTTTATTTACAACACTGGAAATAATGAGCCAGCACGCATAGCTGATATGGGACTTTTTTTCTTCTTCTTTATAACCAGATGGAAGTGGTGCTGAGCAACAAATATTGTTATAGTTACCATATTTTCGGTTTATGGTTTGTTTCACCACTACGTTCCCTTGGCTGCCCCGAGCTGCAGTGGAACACGAGGGAGATTGAGCAGTTCCGCTTTGGCTACTGTGTTGAAAACTTAGCAGGCAGCATTGCCTCCGGAAAGGAAGTACAGTGGTTCATTTGCATTTCCTTAATATCCTTATTGGCATAACTTCAGAGATCTGTGAAAGGCTGCGATCTGGGAGATTGAATGACTAGTCAGACAGATAAGACCTCATCTTAACCGTAATCTTTGTCTGTCGAGGATTCTCAAATCAGGTGCAGCATTTCATATTTTGAACAAAGCTATGGCAATTGTTTTTATCAATATTGTGACCTATTTCTCTTATCAACACACTGTACTTAATAGACTTCGGGCATGATGGATCATGGGATGAAAAGGCAGATGACTGAAGATCTAATCTTTTTCCATGTTTTATATGAACTATAAGAATTACCAAAGATAACAAGCATTGCATTGCTTTTGCCACAGTGTAATTGTTTGGGAGTCTCAAGCATTTTTAAAGGCTTCTGACTAATATGCTTAGTTTGCAGATCTGATGTGTGACCCAGTTATGAGGGAAATTCTTCTTCTGGATTTACAGTGGAGTTTAATGCATCACAAAGTGAGCACAGTAGGTATTTACTACTCACTAAGATCATCATTTTAATATTCTCTGCTGTAAGATGCTGAAAAAAATTAATTAGTTTCACAGCAGCTTTCATCACATGAAACCTCTGATTCTTAATGTTCCCTTTTCTTCTGGCAGTCTTCATAGTGATCTTTAAGTTGTGTCTCCTAATGTCAAGTTGTGTAACAATGATAATTTTAAGGCACTTTAGATGCAAACACCTTTCAGGGGGTAAAATGAGAGGAGATTGTAATGGAGTCTGTCCCTTTCCCCAGGGACAGTAAATCCATGCGGAACGTACTTGTCTGAAGCTCCCTTTGAATACAATTGAAGTGTTCAGAATAGTTTCATCTCATCTCCATGTCTGTATCTGTGATGCTTAATATATTATCATCTTCATTAAAATGAAGATGGCGTTTAGCAAAAAGTGTTTGCATGAGTCTGAGGTATAAATGAAAAAGTAAACTATTAACATGTTTTTATTTCTCAAGGCCTGACCACAATTAAAAGTGCATTTCAAAGGATTCAATGTATTTTTATGTTCAGAATTACACGAGGGAGAAGCTTCTTTCACACTACACACAATTTGTCAAGGTGTGATAACTCCGTTTTGTTATCTGTGTGTCAGAGTATTCATTTTGAGTCTCTAGGCCAAAAGCTGTGTGAGACTGTACTTAGGCACAATAGTCATAACCTAAATGCTAAGACTAGCATGACAACATGCGGGTATAATGTTCACTATACTGTGTATACAACGTACTGGACAAATCATTCTGACCACTAAAATTGATCACCAAAATGATTGCAATTCATCCTAAGGAGGTCATGACTGATTGTGTCAAAGGGCAATCCATTGGAATAGTTGCTTAGACATTTCACTCAAAATGAAGTCATTCAGATTGATGAGTGGGAAGAGGAAAAAAAAAGTCAATACACTTTCTCCTACATTGCCATGTATAAAACCGCTTTGCAGGCAAGACTAAAAACACATTTAGTAACATGTATATCTTTATAATTTACCATGTTACCATTTAATTGGGAAGTTCCAATGAAGCTTGAATATATTTACTTTCAGATACCTTTTAATTCTAATGTGCTTGCACATTTTCCTTTTAATCAATCCATCAATTGATTTTATGGTTTCTCTGCATCAGAGCCTCCATGACTTATATTATAAAAGCAATGTCAGCCGCTGTGTCTAAAACTTCTCCAAATAAGTAATTAGCTAGAGAACCCCACTACAGCCCAATTATCTCATCAATTAACGTTCTAAAAGCAAGTGAGGATTTAATTAGGGAAGTGTCTATATTGGTAAGATGTTCTAACCCAAAGCTGTCATCCCCACAAGTGATGATGCATTCCAGTGTGCTTTTCACCATTTCGGTCTGGACCACCATCGAGTCTATCTCGCCCTAATGCAATTCCTCTGTTGATCCACTGCTGTCACCTTGCTCCTCAGGTAAGCCTCTCTACCTGGCTACCAATACTAGTGATGCACTGGAAATCTCTTCAATTTCAGCAGGGCTTTTGTTGTTAAATCTCCAGGGTCCAAGAAGTGTCTCTCTGATTCTACGCTGTAGTGTTGGAATTCCAAACTATGAATTAGATAGAGGGCCAAAACAAATCACAAGTAATGAGCTCATGGTTAGTATGCAAAAGTGAGAAGCATATAGTACTTTATAGTATCCATGTAGTCACATGTAGTCTCTATTTGAAAGTAAAATGGCCTTAGAATCCATATGTGTCCACATTAAAGTGGATTTGCCCAGAACACACACTCATGAAGAAGTGCTGTGCTTTATTAAAAATGCAACTGCATAGCCATATTTATTGATTTGCACTTTACAACCCTATTGACCTTTAATCAGTGTAAGCTTTACCCGACTCAATTCTCAGCTGATACCATATGCAGGTTTTAATTTTGGCATGATTTGAATGTTGAGTTGCTGGCTGGATCAATAAGTCCTGAATAAATCAGGGATTTATTCACCGAGCAATAAACTGATTCAGGACTGAAATAAGGAATAATAAGTGAAACATGTTGAAAGGTTTGGAGATAAACACATTTGATGCTGATTGATTTCTTGTTTTTAAACAGAAATCTGGACTCGAGGTTTCAAAAAAATTAATTCTGCTCATTCCACTGGGCTTTATAAAGAGTTGACCCTTTCTCTTGGCCAAAGAAGAGTGTGATACAGCTATTATGTATGCAAACATTATTCATGTTATGTTTCATCTGGGGTTTTTTTAGGCTCGAATCAAATTGACTTTAAAGCTGCCACGAGTAACTTTAATTTTGTGTTGATTTTTTGTGGTCCCTGTGGACTACTGCCTTTTTAGATTTTGCAATTTTACTGCAGCAGCGTCCGACAGTCTGCCCGTGCAGTTCTGGTTCATGCACACCACCTTTCCCCTCAGCAGGGCCCAGCAATATGGCATTGTCTTCCAGCAAGGTGGTGTCAGTGTTGGCTTCAACGGAAGGCGAGCTGGAGTCTGAGCTGAAGGAGTGAACCTGAATGACTCTCTGTGTTTACGTGAAATCCAACCAGGTAGCACTAATGACATTACCTTGCACGGCAGCTGGATTTTCGAGATTTTCCGGAGGTTACTCAGTGACTGAAGCACTTATAGCGTATAACAGAATACATTCATCAACATCAGAAAGGGAAGCGTGGGGAGTGGACGATCACAGCCCACCACCACCCAGCCAGAAAAAAAGGGAAGTTGAGCTGAGATGGAAGCTAAGCTAACTGACCTCGGACTTACCGCTATACTCCATTACCCAGCCGACCCCTGGCATTCTGAGGTTTGGTCGTAGGAAAATGAAATGGGTGAAATAAGACTTTAGGCTAATCCAGCAACGGGTAGAGGTTGACTGTTGTGCCCACATCTTTCCAGAGAGCTGGCCATTAACGGAGGGGGGACAGCAGGACAGAGAGCAGGACTCTGTTTACATCAACGATGCATGGTCGATACATGAGTTGATGGACAATGTTTTCCTGATGTTCAAAGTTTAATGATAAAATGTCGGCCATGTCATCTGCCTAGAGAACTGTTTTTGTTTCTGCTGTGTGCAATTGCAAGTGCTATTGCAAGTGTTAAGAACAAATGCACTCCAGGATTTGTTTTTGCTTTTGTTTTGTCTTGTCTCTTAATTTTCGTGTGTTGTAACTGGGCCACAAATGCGTTGTGCATCCGTGTGTTGCATAGTGGTGATACATTATCTTTGAATGCCTGAATCAGAGTGTCAGATGAAAACACATCTTGTTGGGCTTCAAGCCATGCATATGTGTCCGGCAAGCCAGTGCACGGACCAATCAGTGTCCTGTGAGGGCCTGGTTCACGTGTGTGAGAGATGGCAGAAGAGAATATTCTTTCTAAAATACAATGGTGGCTCCTAAAGAGGATAGCATAACTGCTGTGATAACATCAGGTAAATCAGATGTGTAAAAAAATGTATGCATAAAAAAAAAAAGAGCAAAGAATGGCCCTATAAGCTTTTCTTGATTGGAAAAGGTTTGGTTCATTCAAATCACCAATAATTCCCAAGAATGGCTTTTCAAATAGTTATGAAACAAACCATCTGGCAGGTCAGGTTAACGATGCATTAAGAATAACTTAAAACAAATAAACAATCTTCTTGCTAATGGCCTTGTGTACTTCTGTAGGTCTGATAATCAATTTGGTTTTAAAAGTAAACATAGCACAGACTTATGTATATATGCACTGAAAGAAGTTGTTAGTAAGTACAGGAGACATAACACCACAATATTTATGTGTTTCCTAGATGCATCTAAAGCTTTTGATCGAATTAATCATTCCAAATTGTTTATCAAATTGCAAGAGCGAGGGGTCCCTCCATATTTGATTAGAATGTTGCACTTTTGCTATTCACGTCAAACCATGCGAGCTAGATGGGGTAAGAGTGTATCTGCACCCTTCCTAGTGACCAATGGGGTCCGACAAGGTGGAATACTGTCACCTGCTCTTTTTAATCTATATATGGACGACCTTTCTAAAGAGTTAAAAGAGTGTAAGACAGGATGTATGGTGGGGGAAAGTCTTATTAACCATCTGATCTACGCTGACGACTTAGTGGTCCTGTCCCCTTACAGCGCTGGTTTACAACAATTGCTCAGAGTCTGCTCAAGATATGGGGTGCACTATGATATCAAGTTCAACTCTAAAAAGAGTGTTATCATGATAGCTAAAACCAAGGAGGATCAGAAGCTACATTTTCCTTCCTTTTTTTTGGGAGACCAGGAGCTAAATGTGGTGCAGAAAGTCAGATATTTGGGTCACATCATCAGGAACGACCTCAGTGATGATGACGATGTGCAGCGGCAGTGTTGTAAACTTTATGCACAAGCCAACATGCTGGCACGTAAATTTCATATGTGTACAGAAGATGTTAAAACTGCTCTCTTCAGAGCCTACTGTACTCCTCTCTACACAGCCCACCTGTGGTGCAGTTATAGTAAAGCGAAAATGAAAAAGATTCAGGTGGCATTTAATGATGCTTTCAGAATCTTGCTCAAGCTTCCCAGATGGACAAGTGCAAGTCAGATGTTTGTGACTCGTAATGTTCCCACTTTCCATGCTGTGTTGAGGAATTTTATATACAAATTTAAATGTTGATTAAATGACTCAGAAAATGTAATTATAAAAGTCTTAACTGAGCCAACACAGAGTGATACAAGGTATTTTTCCCGTTTCTGGAAACTTTGGAACAAGTGTTTGTATGTTTTTAAACCACAAGTGACTTTTTAACTGCAGTAATTGTACCTATGTCCCTGTATTGTATTGTATTGTATATATTGTTTTTGTGTTTGTTGCTTTATGGACTCATGAGTCTGGAATAAAACATATATATATATATATATATATATATATATAGAGAGAGAGAGAGGCATCAGTTTTAAATTGGGAATTGGTTCAAAGTTCCTCAAACTGTACTGGATGACACAATTACTAAAGCAGGTAGCAATGGTTGTGTTCCTGTTTGACCCATGACTCAGGAATTCAGAAGCAGGATTTATTACTTTTTTTTTTCTTTCTGAGTGATATGCTTGCACAATCTCATACATAAATAATAATTAGGATTAAAGAACAACAACAAAAACAGATTTTTAAAGATTTATGACCACCGAGTTAAGATTTCCACTGAAACAGACATCCACTTCTTTAAAAGTTCAAGATGACGTTATCTATGTGTCTACTATTCTCTAAGAAAAACATGCCTATGTATTTGAGTCGTCAAGATCATGATACTGATGATATTCCTTGACCACAGTACTGCAGTAAGCATACTAGAATGTCAACAGACATGTGCAAGCCTTCATCAAGGTGCTACACATTTTTCATTTACAGCACACAGGGAATCAGAGAACCCACCATTCGAAACTCCAGTTACACAATGTCTTCTGCTGCCCCCACTTCACTGTCTGCGTGCCTTTCATCCCATCATCTTGGAGAGGGACAGCGGATTCTCTTTCTTCTGCTCCTCGGCCCCTCTGTTTGATCTCTGTAATTCAGCTAATGAGGCTGGGCCTCTGGCAGGCAGCTGGCACACACTAAAGGCAGCAGCACTGAGATGTGCCCCTAGATCTCAGTTAGCCGCATAGCGCCACCCCATCTGACTCAGCAGCCAACTCTGAAACATCCTGGGCGCCGTTGAACAAGGTGGAAGAATCACACTTAATTACCTGCCACTGGAAATTCTGCAGAATTTAGAAATAATGGAATCTAGGTCAGCTTGATCTCAGCAGTAAAATTACAGAGAGCTGCAAGTTGAACCTGTCGAGGAGATGCCAGCAAATGCATTCCACTCTTAATTTTTTACATGTTTTAGAGTTCATAGTGATTCATCTTATTTTGCCAACAAAATAGAGAACTGGGCAATTTGTTCCACTTTATGAAGTAGTGCTCAAATGTACTCCTGTGAAGAATGAAAATAAATGAATGAAAATTATGTTTAAATTTGAAATGCACAGTCAAGTGTCCCATCGGTCACGCCCCTGTTATCAAATAGGTGGTGTCCTCATCAATTATATTTTGGCTTATGTCAGCAGCAACCTACATTTTCTGAAAAAAGATATTTAGTGTGGAATATGAAATGTGCCAGACAGATTTGTCTCCGGAGTGCTGTGGAGAGCTGGGGAACATCTGAGTCAGCGGTCTTTGAGGCAAATGCAAACCTCTCAAATGTAAATCTTTGATTTCTTCCAGATTAGTGGGTCTCAAGCTGAGCTGTAGATGCAGAAACACAAGTAGCTGGCAGCCATCCTGCTATGTCTCCTAAGCATCTGATTAAATGTGAACCTGATAATGTATCCTCTTATTAATGGTTTTGAGAGGACACCTCTTGCTGATGTTACGATATATGTTTTTCTCAGCTTGTTTTATCAACCAGTTTTTATGTTGATGTTATCTACATGCAGAAATTCTGCATCGCTTTCTGAGCTGATCATGTCAGATGGAGGCACATATGCAATCTGCCCCCTGATTTAACAATGTGCACAGATGTCTTGAACACTACCCAGAGATATGTTGTTGGCACTCCATAGTTCATATTGGCAGTCTCCTCACAGTGGCCCCCTTACAAATAACTGCAATGGTGTCGCTAACAGCAATGAAAACAAATAGCATATCCGGGACTGGGTAGAGGATGACGTCCTCATTGTTAATATGAATGCCATGTCTACTTGCTGTGGTAGCCATCTGACCTGAGGTGTGTTCACTCAAAGTGAAAGCTTCCAGCTTTTTTGGAGTGAGAGTATAGGAGCCACGCCTGCTCTGTGCCCTGCTTGAATGCCATGTCCCAGAGCCAGGCGCAGATGGCATGAAAGAAACCCTGAACTGCAGAGAAAAACCTAAGGCATCCACCTGGGGCTTCACAGGGTGGCCTCATGGTGGAACAAACTCAATGTTTCACACCACCAGGATCCAGCTCTGCCACAACTCGGGGCTTTTTTGAGCTCTCGTATTATAGCAATCTCAGCTTCACTTTCTCTTCAGCAAATGGGGAATGTGATGCACATGGGTGGTATGGGAAATTCCATAGTTTACAGTAGCATTCACAGGTGCAGCAAACAAGTACAGCTATCCCTCAATTAGAGCACAATGTTCTCACATGAATTCATTAAAAAGTACACAAAGTTGGCAAAAAAAAACACAAGTTTTAATGAATTAAGTAGTTCATTTGTTTAATCAGACATGACACGGTGATCTTTATTTACATATTTATTCGACTGAGAAAACATTATGTCAGAGCCCTCAGCACAAATGTCATCAGGGGTAGAAATTTGAAATTCCAATTCTCTGCATGAGAGACATCACCAAAGGGAGTAAAATGGGAGAGAGGAGGAATGAGTAGATAATCTGATAAAGCATTTACTCAGCTCCTCGCTACAAGTCTCAGGTGACATATCAATCTTGTTAGGTGGAAATTTCTCCCAGGTGTGTGATTTTGTAAAGTCCCCCCAAGTACAGAACAGACAGAAAACATGGAGTGTTTGATGACAAAGAGGAATACAGCTCAAGAGTCATTCATGCTTGTTTGTGCTATCATGCTATGTAGTTTAAATACCAGAAGTTGTTCAACTGTCCTATAGTTTGCATATGATTGAGTACCAGTAGGACAATCCAGCTCTATACAAATATCAGCTATGTTCTTGAAAGTAACTTTCATATGAATTACGTGAAGATGATCGTGAAGGGCCAAAAGAATTTGCTTCACTCTAACATATTGTAACACGTCAAAGTGTTTTACTGTTTACAATTGTCATGTCAAGTCCCCTCATCGTCTTAATCTCTAAATTACAAATACATACTTTTTTTTTTACATGCCAGACGATGCAATGTTGAATAGGGAACCAAAATGATGTCATCTTAAATCCTACATCCAAACCATCACGCAAAAAAAATGGAAAAATCTATTTAAAATGTGTCAAAATCAAACACTTTCCCAGTGTCTTTTGCTTTGGGCGAATCTGGGAAAGGAGGTGGTTCAGTTCCCATATCCAAGGTTCAGTAATCTGTATATTTATCAGGTTCAGTTGTGACGATCTCTTGAATGCAAATTCTGCAGTTTAATTACATTAAACTGATGAAGTTCGGGGTGGCAGAAGAGGCAGCAGTTGTGGGTATGTAGGCGTGAAGACTTAACCATACATGGCTCCACAATAATGAGTTGGAGCGGGCCATCAGTGGGTGTGGTATAAAAGTGCTGAGCAGGGAAATTGAAGGTGAGCCCCACAGGACTCATTTGAGAGGAACATGATGCTGAGAGCAGCTCAGAAGCCACACACACACACACACACACACAAAGCACAATTGCACGTAATTACAGCTTGAACACTGTGGGCAAAGGGGCTCTTTATCTGCCTATTGGCTCAGCACTCCACAGTGCCTCTAATTGCTACTCTCCTACTTGTGCATATCGCTTTCTGCGCCAGTTGCCATATAATGGTGCGACGTGCAGAAGGCATACCTTTTAGTATTCTCCACTGTTTGAAAAGCTTTGAAACTGAAACGCGTTGTTATGTTTTCCCACAACTGATGTTTGTGGGTTCTCCATATCTGTCTTATTTGTACAAGGGGCATGCATACTGCAGTGTACGCACCTGCAACAATCTCAATAGGCCTAATATTGGCTTGTCTAGAAATCTGTCCTGATGTTTTTTTTGTGCACATCTAGAGTATAGATGTGTGTGCTAACACAGCGATGGCAAGGGCTTTGAGTCCTAGTGCAAGCAAGCATATACTGAACATGTCCATTGATACAATCTCAAAAGAGATCTAGAAGGGAGACAACCATTTGTCAAGATTGAAAAAGTCAATGTTAACATGAAGCAGGAGATGAAACCCTTTGACTTTTTAAGTATTGAACTAAAACAAAAAAATGTTCCTCACCCAATATCTAGTTGCCTTAGCATCCTAAATTTAATGTGGATGCACTTTAAGCGTCCATCCATCTCTCCTCACCGTTGTCCTTAAACCTCTCTATTATAAATATATTCACTTCACTTGTTTGCGATGCTTCACATGTTATACCTGACAAATGTTTTAACCTACAGTATGTCATGTGTGCAGGTTTGATTCTTTTCTCTAAACTAGACTCCTAATATAGTTAGTTTCATCCTTCAGCATGACCTACATATATCAGTACATTATCACAACTCTTTGGCAATAGTTAACAGTTTCTAGTTTTCATACAAGTGACAGCTGTGTGATACTACAGTGTCTAGTTTGAACAAGCTACACAAGCCCATATAATGTGGTACTTTTTTTATCATCTCTATTAATACCTGACTTATTGGTTTTCTTATTTATCTGATTTTTCTTCCATTTGGTCTTGCGTTGTCATTGTTTTCCCTGTGTCTCGTATTACCCTGACACATTTGCTCCCTTCACAGCAAAATCCAATATTTGCAGATACGCTCCCTGCCTCAGCCTCTGTAAATATGTTTTCAAAATCCCATTGATGTTTTTTTTCTCTCTGCGCAAATGGAAGGCTTGTAATTAGATTGATTGTTTTTATACATCCAGACAGAATTAAACCCTCCTGCAAAAGAAACTAAAATGTAGTAGTCATGAACTATATAGTAAAGAGTTTCCTATTTCTGTGCCATGGATGCAGCCCTCCATGACAATATTGTTATCGAATACAGACTTAGCATTATGCATGCAGCAGTGTTGAATGAATAATGTGCGTGCCTTTGGTCTCTGATCTGAGGCGTTAGTGACATAAATCCATCTGTCGCTTGATGGAAGAAAATGTAAATCTTGGAGGCCTTTGCATATCATGTCTAATTGGTTTCAGTCTTCAAACAACCTTTTAGATAAATCTTTATCAGATTCATAGTCTGGCCCTCTCGTTTAATAACCCACTATCAGATCCCAATTGAACAGCAATATCTTAGAAGACATCCCCAATAAATGTGCATCTAAAAAAATAAATGCTGTCACTGTCCAGTTGGGTCTACCCAAATACCATATACCCCTTTTCCAAATGCATACAATGTAGATCGTCTATATGAATAGGAGAACAAATAAATAGTTGTCAATTGTATCACTTTTAGATTCCTGAAGGAACATTTCGGCAAACTAAAAGTAACCAAATTTATCAACAATATTAGTTTTGATGTTTTGACCAGTTAAATGTAAAGGAAATCATATTGCAATAAATGGCACCATATTAACCTATGACCACCGAATGATGCCTTTTTTCAAACGCTTGTCTCTGTCTTTGCTGTGGCAATCATATTTTGAAGGGACGGAATAAACATAAAAAAGGCATACTTAAATTTGTTATGTTTATGTCTGCTGATTTTTGATATTATAACTTGAATTTCTGCAGTGTTTTCTTTTTATTCTTTGTTGCCATTTTGTTGTGAATTAAACTTGAATGGAACAGGTACCCTTTGATGGCAATCTTAGTCATAATAATGATGTAATCTCACAGACTCGCACCATCTCATGAACAGGTATCATTCATTTGGCTGAAACGAACAATATACAACCCATTTACTCTGTTGAGAGAGTTTGGTGAATTCGACTTGGAACAAGAGTAAATCTCACAAAACAAAGGATTGTTTAGCATGACAATTTTAATATATTCTTGAATGAGGGCCTACCTTTAATCCAGTCTCAATCAAGGCCTGTGGTCCACGCCTTAAACACCAAGGTCACCAGGGCAGCCCTTAGTTGCCGGATTCAACCAAACTGTAAATGTTCTCTATATTACTTTCAGAGCATTAATATAGCAGTAAATAACTTTATTCTGTAATGATATCGTTGAGTAATGTTTACCTGAGTAGAGAATGAAGTCACTCACCTGCTCCATTCATTGTTTACATAGCTGAGCTGGCCATGGTGCCTTTTAGTGCATATTAGCATACCCTGTTGGCTAGCTCATAGCCGACGCTCTGCATTTCACTCATATGGCAGTTACCACTCATAACGAGGTCCCAACTAATGGCGTCTTTGTGGAAGCGTAGCATACAACCTTTGGGTTACCAGGTAAACACTGTTTGCAATATCAGCACTCTGGCAGATCAGAAAATGCTCTTATGAGTCGTATACGGACCTCTAAGACATAGGTAAGGGCCAATCACAGTCTCTTCCCTAATTTAATTTTTCAGAGTTTGGAATTTGAGAATAATTAAATGTAAATTCTAATGTCAGCCATAACATTTTAATTATTTCCAGTCTTGGTCCTTAGACCAGGCTGGGTACATACTGTTCTTGAGGTCTCCTGCAGGGAGTTCCCCATCTCCTTATCACTTTCACAGTGCTCAAGCAGGGGGAGCTGGGAAATCTAATATTCCGCTTCATGGTTATGGAATAGACCGGGCCACTGCTCATGGTTTAGCAGTCTTTAATTGCATCAGGGAAAACCATGAAATGTACATTTTGCTCCCTAACTCCAACTTATCGAGTGTAATATATATATTAGTGTAGGCAGGTGGGGGAGTCAGTGCAGCTACAGCTGTCAGCATTACTACAAGGTATGAGAGATTGGAGCAGGGGGTCCCCACAGGTATTTAGATCTCATGTAAACGGCTGCATGTTTTATTGCAAAGCCTCTCCAGCTTTGCCCATGATACATTTGCTTTAGTCTACAGTAAATAACATGCAGTGGTTTCATATCTAAACCCAAAAGTGGTAGTGACAATTAGATAATAAGCAGCATTATCAGCAACCGTGTGAATTGAATATGTGATTAAAATAAAGTGCTCTGTGTTAAAGCACCGCTGCTTCTGCTCTGTGTGAGCCCTCATGTTTTTAAATTTGTTTTCAGCATATTCCATTGACTAACAGCTGGGCCCTCCTCACCATTTCACAGAATGCACAGCAAAAGGGTGACCTAGTGTGCACCCACAGATCATGAAACGGCATTATGGCCCTTAAGAGGTTACAGGCCTGCTTTCTTGGCCAAGTATCGCTTTGAATGTATTCATAACCTCTACTTAACGGTATTCACCCAGGTCTAGTGCACATTTAGAAAGGGGCGATGACACAATACATAACTGAATTGGAATTTTAACATTGGTTAAAGAGGATTTGGTGAGTGATAATCTGGAATGGTTGATAACTGGCTGCATTCTGCATCACCTTTATTCACTTTGTCCACAAGATGGTCAGAATGGTACATTTGAGAGAAATGCTAGTTTAGCTGCAGGATCTGCACTTGCACCTTAAAGAAACAACCTGCACACTCAATCGTGATGGAAGGTTGAGAACCTCACACTACTGGCATAGGTTCTTGCATAATTTCCCCATTTCTCTTTGTCTGCTAAATCCACAGTAAGCCTGTGTGGTGCTGTGGTCTGTCTGCTTCTTATAAACAACTTAAGTGGGTAATGAGTAGAAACCTCACCTGACTGGCCACCAGTGAACAAGAACATGTTGTAGGTTTTGGAGCCCATATCTATAATATCCTCTCTGCGTTGGTGGAAGAAAACTTGCTTTATCTTCTTTTATTGTTTTTCTGGACTATTTTGCTGAGGAGAGGGACTCGAAATAAAAAAGCTGTCCGACAGAATGGACAGCCCTCAGTTCCAGAACTATGGGTATGCCTGCAGCATTTGCTTACGCCTGCTTGAGCCCTCAGGGATGTATCTTTTGCCACAATGGTGATGCAAAGGGTCATTTTCTTGGTTCTCCCACCCGAGGAACACTAACTGTAACCACCTGGAGATGAACACCATGATTTGAAGGGGATTCATCAGACTTCCAACACATTTGCATGAGGGCAAGTAGAACCACCTGGACTAATATTTACAAACCATGTAATAACAATTCACAGAATTCAGTAGTTTCTGTTGTCACTGTGTTACTTTTGGTCTTTCATAGGGCACACTTCGGGGGTCACAGGGCTACCAAACCCGGAACCCATTGGCTATCAGTCATTTAATCTCTGCGGGCAATGTTTCGGCCGTGAAGCCAGCAGATATCTGGATAACGGATAAACTTCCTTCCATGAAGCAGTCATTGTTTTCAGTCTGATTAGTAACTTGAGACACGAGAATGGAGTTTGAGTTGAGAAAAGAGGCCTACGATTCATATGCAGATTTATGTTAATAGAGATGATTAAAAAGCTAAATCATCGTCAAGTTATAGCCAATGGGTTCCGATACTGTAAGGAATGTTTACCTTCATGCAACCAAAGCCTGCTCAAACATGATTGGTCATTACTACTCAGACTACAAATGGAAACCAAAAGGCTTCTGATACCAGACTCTCTTGTCTTCAGATACGCATTTATATGCAGATATCTCTTTATAGAGATTACAGGGTCCCTAATGGCTGGACTGCAGACACGTTACCCGTGCTTTGCAGGGTGAACAGAAATGGGCCGATATTCATAGTAACAGGCAATTTCGAGACTCTTAATGATACACAAGATCATTTCAAAGCATTAACATAATAAAATTAATCAGATCCGTACAGCAAATGAGGGACTCTTGAATAAAACTATCTCTCCCAGACTTCATATGGCCAGAAGTAGACATTGGGTGTTGTGGGCTGCTCCCAGGGATAGATATGGTTGACAGTAAGAATATGAAACGGAGTAATAAAAAGCATTAAAATAATAAGCATATTCAGCAAAATGTCACTGAATGTTGTAAATTAAACCTCTTTGTTCAGTTGCTACTTTGTGCACTGGCTCTGTTTGTTGTATCTGTATGACTACAGATTTTTTTAAAGAACACAGGGCCGTAAAAAGAGGTGCCCTTTTAAAATGTGCATATAAAACATGTATATTACTAGCGATTTCAATCAAACAATACATAAGTAGAAAGTCTTACCTTTAGAATAACATACTGCGAAACAAAAAAGTTGGACCTAGATATGTTGTTTGCATAGCTAGAAAAATAATGCAACAGAATATTGCCAATGCTGTATGTTTACTCCCAACTTGCTTTTTGCCTGTGTGTGTGTGTGCATGCATTCTACCGTTTTACATATATTACAAAGATTCAGATAAGAGTAGATGTGTTGTATGCAGTTTTGTATTTAATTTGGTGAATCCTGTTTTGTATCTGGAGAGGGTGCAGTTTTATAATCCAATTTACTGCATTCGGCATTGGCATCCCTTCAATAAATAGATTATGGTTTATTAAATGATGTGAGGAAGAAGCCTCTGAACATCAAGAGACAATAAAGTTTGGATGGTGTGTCCTGCTACAGTAGCATGATAACTGTTGATGGTGAATAGGTGTCTTCCCATGCATGTGCATATTTGTGTGTAAGCTAACACTTGCATTGGTTGTAGATGACCCAGATCTCCTCCAAGTAGCTGCATCTTTCATTGTGTCATATGGTCTACACTCGTGGGGCAAATTGCAAGCAAATGAGGTGACTAATAAGTGCTTTTCACTCCAGCTAGTACTTCCCTACTGATAAGTAAAGGCATTAGGCCCTACTCTGGTCTTCTCTAAGTGTAATCAGCCATTTGGAAAAGCCCTGTGTTTAGATGGGCCCTATACCAGCACTGTGACAATCCTATTAGGAAAACACAGTGTGTTGTTAGTTTGATGCAAACTGGCTACAAGTAGGCTGGCTGCTCTCCAAGCATGACTCAAGGTGACGGCAGCAGCCCAAAGGCGCAAAGTTACTGTCCAGATCAATACAGGCATATTGGAGGCATAGGGCACGTAGCCACTTGTTTAATGTGGTACTCTGTAATGAAACTAAATAGGAGTAGAAGCCAGACCAACAATGTTTGATGTTCCCATGCTGCTCAGTCAAGAACAAAAGAAGCAGATCACTATCGAGTCTGTTCCCATCCTTTAGCCAGACATGAGATCCCCAGCAGACATAATCACTTCTCAGATATGTCATGAGAGAAGGGCTCAGTGGGCAACAATAAAACACTGAAACGCACAAGGCGGCACACACAAACTCGCCCTCCTTCTGAACAACTGCAGAATAGAGATCGCAAGTGCAGATACACTTGTATGCAGTGTGTTAAGGGAGAACAATGACAGAATAGACATACTGTACTCTTAAATTGCAAGGACTTTTGAGGCATTTCCTGTGCTGCATGACCATCTTGGAGCCAACAGAGAAAGACCCCAGACGCCACAACAGAAAGAGACAGAGTGCAGGGTGAAGAATGGTATTGCAGGTCAATGCTTGCGTCATGAAAAGAATTATAGTTCATATCTCTGCAGCTACGCTTGTGTTCCCCTTTGTATTCAGTTCTTCTTCCTCTTTCTTTTATCTTTTAATGCAACCATTCGTCTCATTGTCTCACATTGTGGCAGAAATAAATAAGACAACATCCCATTTCCTCGCAAGGGCAAATAAATCATAGATTCTCCTTCACCATGCCTTCGTTTAATCTATTCTAAATTCACGTGTGTTTTGCACTTGAATGTCATGCCTGCTCAGGCTGGGTCAGAAGTGGAATGGCAAAAACATGTCTGATGTCGTCAGTACTTTGTACTTGACATGTTGGGCATGAGGTCAGCTTCCACACACAGAAAAACACACAAGCTTATTTTCTTCTACACATGTGACTATGGAATTAATGAATGGTCACCATTTGTTTTTTTTCGGAGGGAAGCACTTGTCCTGCAATTGTCAATCTCCTTTTTTGTTTTTTTGCTAAATCTGCTACTTTGGTTCTCCGAGGACCAAAGCAGGAGGACTGTTATGACTCTCATCCAATATCATTTGCCTTCATTATCATTTTCTGTATTATTTTTAATTTAATTTGAACAACACTACTGTTGTGGTTCATTCTTATGGCTTTGTTTGCATTGTTTTGCAGGGAGAAAAAGTTAGCAAGATGGTGCCCATGGTGTTGTGTGTTAATTTTACATAATTGTGTTTTGCTAATAGTACTTCAATATTGTAAATGAGTATATTTAGTGTTACTTCTTAAGTAAAGGATTTGAATAGTTTTCTACTATTGGCATGCGCACTGTTAGCTGTTTTGTTGAATTGTTGTAAAACATAAAACATAAAATTCCTGCAGGATTTTAATACTTTTAGGACTATTAGAAAATGTGACCATGCATCAATGCATGGTCACTGTAATGCCATTGATTTCATCAGTATGAATGAGTAAGTTTGCAATAAATAGATATGGAAGGAGACAACGATCAAGTAAAAATAATTAAAGAGATAACTTTCAGTCGCCATATGCTCAGTGTATATCCCTCAGGTGCATACAGTGCAGCGCTAATACTGGTTTTCTAGGACAATGGTGTTGAAACATTTATATGCATGTGTCTTGTTACAAGGATGTGTGATTTAAGTCAATGAATATGCATGTCAATGTGTCCTTTACATCATTCATGTGTGTGTCAAAAGGCTGTCAACAAAATTGTAGATACTTGTAAACCATGTCTTATTGATATTGAACCTTGAATATTCTAAAGATGGAGTGGAGTGCCTTCTGAAATATTAAAATACAATTCAAGGAAAAGTAGAGTGGTACCTTCAAGGCATCGACGCAATTTTATTCATAAAGACATTTTTTTTTTTACTTCCTGGGGATACAGGAATATATAAGTGTGTGTTCTTGCCTGGTAAGGGCTACAAATACATTACAAATACAAGATCATTTAAAAAGTACATTAGCAAATTATTAAAGGTAAAACAAATTAGACTCTTGAGCAGAAGCTATACTTCATTTCTTCACAAAATCTTTACCTCAAAAGTGCCCTGAGCCAAACTACTGACAATTCTACAAAATCATTATTTAAATCTGTTGTTGCGTTATCATTAGATGATACCAAAAGCTGCTATAATATATGTTTGTATCACAATGGATCACATGCTTACTTGTATGTGAAATTATGACTGCAGATATCCTCAGCTCAATAGAGCTTTATAGCACATTTCAGTTGATGGTTTTGTATTTCTGGCCCACAGGCTACTGTTGTGGTTCATTCGTTTTGCAGAGAGAAAAAGTTAGCAAGATGGTGTTGTGTGTTATACTCTAAATGGAACTCTAAAAAATAGATGTAATGCTTTGTTATTATTATCATCAGTATTGTTTTCTTATTGTTGTAGTAGTTATGTATATTATTCTTATGAGTTAGTGTAGAGTGAAACTGGAGCAAAAAGTAGATTGAATATTGGACTTGATTTCATCAGGTGACCAGAAACACAACTCCAAATGAAAGCTAACCTTGCTCCGAATCTGCCGGATGTGTTGTTCACCATTTCAAAAAGGTATAATAATAATAATATGTCACCTTTTTCTTTTTTATTATAATGCCACAATGAATCATACAGCATACAGTATTTGGCAATGTGTGGAAAGGAAAATGTTTGAAGTCCTCCACCATTCACGTCTCACACAAGGATTGTTGTTGTTGTGTTTTGTTTTTTTAATTAAGCCGCAGCTTCATTTAGGCCTGTTTTGATGAGTGGGCTGTCATTGTATGAGTAATCACTTTCGTTAACACTTTTGTTATTGACCTGGCGAATGCAAAAAGGGGGACTTAGTTCTTTGTTTGTGTAATCTGGAATGAATAGGCTTACTGTTTTTGCCATTTCTCAGTGTTATGTGTAATATTAAAAACAGATGTCGTCTTGATGTTAAGCTAGGTATCAAGAGAATGCTTTTAAGCGCACACATTATTTAGGGGAAGCCAGTGATGGAGAAACAGATGAGGCACTCCTGAGACCAGGATCTTTGGAAATCCAGGGGTTTACCAGAGGTAAGTTCTAACTCCGGGGCTTCGGCTTACTCCACTTTAATTTAGCAAAGAAAGACAGAGAATATGGTGGGAAGAACTAGGGCAACAGAGTAAGAAGGAGTAAAGTGAGGAAAAGAGGAGGTCGGAAGAGGAAGATGTCTGGGTAAACTGCTTGGACATAGCTGGTTTACTTGATGATCTATGATCATAAAGTCATTTATTTTGTCTGTGTTTTGATGTAATTTCTTACCTTGATAAATACAAATTATTTACATATAATTGAGTAGGTTTAGAATCTGGAACATGAAATGCCTTCTTATTGAACACAAAGATGACACCTGGTAATTTAAGTTTGCAGATGCAGCATCTGATTTACTTCAGACTAATGGGAATTAAATTCCCCTAGTTAAGTACTGCCATTCCGTAAAATGACCAAATCAACATTTTTCAGACGGTTGACTTTGTTCTCATCTTAAATTGTCAATATTTTACCATTTCTTCAGGCCCGTCTACGCAACAGTTAAAAGGGGAATTATTGTATTTGGAGCCAGTCCATAAGGCCATGTTTTTTTTTTCCAATCCAAAAGGACTGTTAAATCCATCATATTGAAACCAGTCTAATATTGAGGACTAATTGATCAAAACAATGTCATAATTACAATCATTGCGGTGATGGAGGCTCATTACCCCTTCTGCATGCAGGAATTTGTCCTAATGAGTGGGTGCTGACAGAGCCATGCTCTGCCTTTCTAGACTGCCACGTGTACATCATTTGTCTAAGACAGAAATCTATTCTGAATGGAAGGCTTTCATTAAGTCATCCAATAATGAGCCTGTTTGTCAAGAACAAATGCCAGGGTGCAGTGTGAAGTCATTGAAGGGCACATTTTCCATGGGGCGTCAATATGGTGCTCTGTTCACCCAATATAAAAAAAGAAGTATCCAATATCTGTCTTTCTGTTTACCTGAAACTAAGAAGATGTGTATGTACTGTATATAGGTGAAATTATGCCTCTTATGCTGCAATTTTGATTGTTTGTCTTTTTCATTTTCTCACACAGTATACATTTTTAATTGACCCCCCGGGTCTGCTCACATGTTAACAGTCTATTTCCACTCTGATGGTACTACCTGTTAGGATGGCCATATAGCGGCTGAATTGTGGAAGCAGGAAGCTTGACACAGGTTTACGAGGTGGCCAACCAGGTGTTTATTTCACCAACATTAACATAAACAGGGCAGTCAAACTGTACCACGGCAGCACTTGGTCCCCAGCAGCAATGAACCCACGGTCGATGGCATGAGGCAGCTTATATAGCCTGCTACTATAGGCCCTCGACCCCACCACAGTACAGGTAACACACATTTACCTATACCCTAATACATACATTTATATACACTCCTATCCCCTAATATCAATAACCTGCATGATCTCTATTGTCAGCCTAGAGATCATATAAAGCCCAAAAGAGGGAAATCAACTTTACATCAGAACAAAACCCCCCCTCTACTAAATACCACATGGTCTCTCCCGGAACCATAAATTGGTGCTCAGGTACCCAAGGGACTCTTTAGATGAAACACCCTGGAGAGGAGACACAAGAGGTACATTACTTGAACATATTGCATCTTATTTGGCTGCACGAGGAAACGGTTTATACACATTCATTTGCGTAATGGGTCTCCATTACACTAGCCCATCTGATCAATACACCAATCCCAGTAGGGTGCCTGCCAGTAGCTGTCAGCAGGTCATCTTGCAGCAGTGATAACACAGCTCTGATTTTCTCTCTCTGTATTGGAAAGGCCACATGCCAGAGAAATAATTAGCCTGTTGGACAGTTGTATTTCTGCAAGAAGAGGTGTTCAAGACAAGACCTGCTGATGAAGGCTTTGTGAACGTGCAAACCTTCTGCTGCATCAATACAAAAAAGACCATGGAGTCAGCCATTAAGAAAAAGCTTGAAGTCATTTCCCATTAACTTTAACTGACAGTCCACTCACTCCCTTTACATTACGTATTGAATTCTGTTTACAGCAGTTCTATAAATCGCATTGCCATTTTCTGCTTTCCTATAAAATTAGAATAGTATTGTAGAATACTGCAAGGAATGATGTACAACAGTATAGTAGTTTCCCCACATCAACCAAACCACACCCTTGGGCAGGTTAGGCTGACATATTACATACAGTATGTGCATCAGTCTCCAATGCATCATGGGTCTATGTAATATATTACACCTCTGAAACACAAGGGAGACAGCAAGCACATACGTGATGTGCATGCTGTCGAAGTTTGCAACAGAGCACGTTCTGAATTATTTAACACCAAACAAGGCCTGGATGAGCGCTGAGGATAGCAGTTCGATTAGATAATACATGTTGAGAGCACTGTCAAATGTTCTCCGAGATTCCTTCTCAACACATCCAAAAAAATAGAAGTATAAAGCCACATTGTATGCTCTTGGGAAATATTGCAAAAGCCATTAGTTGGGAAGGCTCTTAAAAATAGCCTAGTTTAGGAAAAATTACGTGTGAAGATCCTAAACTCTTCCTTGATGGACATTTGTTTTTATTAGTGTGGTTTTAATACACACAACTGCATCATGATAGCCTGATTTACAAGAATGGGTGTATACAACTTGTATATCTTTGCTTTTCTAGATGGAAGTGAAGGCCATTTGTGGCAAGGTCTAAATCTCCTGCAGCCTCAGGTGGAGTCCGGTATCCCTGACAAGCATGTGACTGAATGAAAAAGCTATTGAGTACCATTCCTGTGCAATATACTGTATGTCCAACAGGGCATCCCTAACTAAAATAAACAATGTTTCATGTCTGGGGCTACGCTTGCTAAGCTAGCCATGCTTTGCACCGTAAACAAGTCGCCAGGCGCAATAAATCCCAGACTAAGATGTATTTCCTGCGCAGACAGCACAATCCTAATCTATCCTAATACGCTATCACAGGGTATCGGCTCTGTGTGGTTCCTGATGAATCACCACACTGTAGTGAACAGAGTAAAGAGATGCAGTCTGAAATTAAATAGATAAGCGTGTGTATGTGTGCATGTCTGCATGTCTGCCTGAGCGGTGTCCCTGTTGGTTTTTTAAATGACAGCGGGCACTGTTGCCCAGCGGAGATGAGTTTGCTTTGGAGGATTTTTGCATCTCGGGCCTTTCATGTGCAAGTACAGCGTAGGCCTACCCGGTGTGTGCAGTGTTGTCTCAGCTTAATGCTCGCTCCCAGTGTAACCACATCTCTAAGGTCTGCTGTAAAACACCAGGGGCTCCACAAAGTCATTTTACTTTGCTTATGGTGCAAATTTGCAAGCGTGAGCATATTGTCTTGCTACATAAGACAGCAGTCAACCCGCATTTTCCAAGTGTCAGTAAAATAATTCACTCATTAGGCTTCCAATTCTTATCAGTTGTTTATGAGATCACAAGAACCAGAACTTTATTGGTGGGTGATTCCCACAGGCAGTCCCTGGCTTTTATCGGGGCCTGTATCTCTGTATCTTGTGTTACACTTACTGTCATCAAGGAGCCCTTTCTCATCTCCATCCACAGTAGTTATCACTGTCTCTATTAACACGGAGCACCAGTGAAAAAAAGCCAGCAGCCTCCAACGGATCTTATCAAGGTCATCCTCTGGATAGCGTCGAGGAAAATAAAGCAGATAAGAGATCTTCCATAACTTAATTAGCTTTTTATCACACAATGCAATTACAAAATTGTCAAGCCGTTTGTGTAAGAGGCCAGGAACACTTTGAAGGAACTAACAATAACAAAGTGGTCAATGCCACTGGGAGAGCGATGGCCCTTTTTGGTCTCTTCAGCTATAGGCTGTACATTAGTACTGAGGGTAAATCAGAGGAAGCAACGTGGTTTATTTAGTGTCCATTGGTAGCCCAATGCAGAACATACCATTCCGGGGACCAGAGCACCCACTGAGATGCTGATAAGAGAGATTAATGGTGTTGTCTGAGTGGCTGGCATAAGATCAGTGCTTGAGCAACCCAAATGTGTCTGCTATCTACAGCATCTGTATCCCTGAAAAGCACTGAGCTGGATGAGGCAAAAGGACAGGGTGTCACATGAATAAATAAAGCGACAAGAACAGGAGGGTAAAACAGCCCTGTGCCCGTACATTCTGGTCAATGCACAAAACCTGCATTAAGCCAAGTCATAAGAAGAGATGGAGGGATGGAGCAAAAAGGGGAAATAAAAAAATACAAATGTATAAATAAATCAAAAGGTTAAGCAGAGTAAACAGAGACTTTGAGTCACAATCACACAGAATATGGAAATCTTTTTGTAAGGGTGCTTAAAAATTTGCATGGAAATTGCATTTTGGTCCCATGCTCTATTGTGTGATTGTGTGTATGTGGCAAGAGGGTGGTCTATTATCAGAGTTGTAATCTCACCACTGCAGAGAATCACTGGGTTGTGGATGTGATCTAATTTTTCTTACACGGTCCATTCAAGTTTTACCAACTGTGCCCAGTGCGTTGCATTGGCAAAACACAGTACCAAGCAATCAATAATGAAATGTTGTCATTTGCAGAGGAAATCACATTGCGCATGTTCTTTCTTGCATGTCATGTTATATTATTTCAGCAATAGTTGAATGCATAAGAAGGAATATCATTTCAATACAACCAATGTAAAATACAGAGACAACTCCACAAGATGTATTCCTGATAATGCAGTTTATCCTTCAACCAGTCACTATTGCAAAAGGCATTCTGTGTTAAAAAAAACATATTAAAGTTTCAGTGGCTGAATTAAAAAAAAAACAGAAGATCTAGAAACCGAAACATCTACATTGTTTAGTAACTAAAGAGAGAAAGAAAACTAGTATGTTTGTTGGTCTCAATAGCTGAATAACTGAGTTTCCATGGTGACTAAAATGTCCAGTCAAACCTAAAAAATCCTCACACTGTGTGCAATAAAGAGCCCCTATGATTTCCTCGAGATTGGGAGCAAACACTGACTGCTGGGAAGAGTGGCCAGCTCAACAACATCTGGGCTGGCTTGAGAGCCATGATTCTTGTCCCACAACAATGAATTAGAAAATGTCAGCAAAATCAACTGAACTTTTTCTCAATCCGACTTATTGGACTGAGACCGCTACATTATGCAGAAAACAACATCCCACAGTAGTGTGTTTTTATTTCTATTATAATTATACAGGCATAACAGGCCCGGGGCCAAAGCCCTGTCACCAGATTATCAAGGTTGTAGATTGATTTATTCCCTAAAAGACCACTAAACTGTCTTCTTATTGTCCCACTGCCAAATTCCAAATGGGTGAAGCTTTGAGTTGATCAGATGCTCATCTGAGTCGCCTTCAGTTATTCATGTGCACTCTAAACATTTAAACTTTACAAGCAGTAGCAAGATTCCATCTCTCAGCCAACCTACAAGCTGCCCTGCATACTTGGTGGAGGTCGTATGTGCTGTAAGTAGCCGGTGTGGAAGGCCCACAATTGTTCTGCTTTTTATTGACAGATAATTCTGCATCTATCTAAGATGATAATTCAGTAAATGAAACATTGTGTATTGACTTTAAAACGTTAATGTTGAAATGGCAGTTTGAATTTGAGCTCCATCCATCCATCCATCCATTTTCAATACCGCTTATCCTCATTAGGGTCGCGGGGGCGCTGGAGCCTATCCCAGCTGACATAGGGCGAAGGCAGGGGACACCCTGGACAGGCCGCCAGTCCATCGAGGGCACATGTAGGGACATACAACCATTCACTCTCACATTCACACCTATGGGCAATTTAGAGATCAATTAACCTGCAGCATGTCTTTGGACTGTGGGAGGAAGCTGGAGAGCCCGGAGAGAACCCACGCTGCCACGGGGAGAACATGCAAACTCCACACAGAAGGACCGCTCCGACCGGGAATCGAACCCGCGGCCCTCTTGCTGTGAGGCGACAGTGCTAGCCACTACACCACCGTGCAGCCCTGAATTTGAGCTCGCTGTATGCAAAACTAAGATCTCTCACTGGTGAAGCAATGCCTCTTGTGGCTCAAATCAGAAATCAACTCAGCAGGAATTCATATACAACCACGGAAATAGTGCTCCTATACAAAAATACTATCCATAATAATCATAATTATCACACATCATGTGACCACTCTTTGCTGTTTCGTGAGGGCTACCGGTCTGTTGCTATAGTGTGACAAGTTCTGACACAAGCCCTCACTGCCAATGAGGAATTAGCCTGGAGACAGACTGTCATGGCTTGTAAACAAGATGGGTGATGTGAGCTCACTGAGGATGCACTATTTGGCATGAGATTAATCTATTTGATAAACTATTGAACAAGTAAATGTAGGAACTTCAAATACTAATATGTCATCGATCTCACACTGGTTGCTGCTTTTAAAGTGTGCTGTGTCATTGTAGAAATATGTGACCAAATGTGTTGACCTCTTAAATGCAAAACGTTCAGAGGGAATCTGTTCATACTAAATCTTCCATGACGATGTAATAGACCACTTACCTGCTTTAAAATTGCAATATGAAGTTGACTTTCAGTGAGTCCCTTTGCAGTGTGTAGAATATGTATAAGACACTTTCCATCAAAGACCAAAACACTAGTGCATGTCTGTGAGTGCCTGTTGTGTTTTGTTTGTTTCATCCTTATTTCGAATGGTCTTATCTGTGCTGCCCAGCCAAAGAGGTTGGAGCGTGTGTCCAATGGGTATCACTTTCTTCTTTTCAAACTACTAACTTTCGATAGATGCAAGTGGGGAAAAAATGTCAGAGCTACTGTTGTTGTTACGTGAACATTCAAAGCATTAGATCCTCTTTTAAAAACGTTCATATTTTTAAATTGGACAAGTGATTCGACCAGTGGGGACAAAAAGGGATGTGTTTCCACATATAGGGCAGCTCAGCAATTATAAGAGTTGATAGTACCTTCTAGTTGGTTTCAGAGTGTACAGTTTTCCCTCCAGAGTCAGTTCATTTGATGTGCAGCAGGTATCACTGGCTTTATTTACGAAGGGAACCTGCGAGAAACACCGGTGCTCCGTGGCAAATCCCTTCCTTTTTGTCTCTACCATAATCTTGGATCTAAACGTTGCTACTGTAATAATTGAAGTGCTAGTTGCACTGATAACAGTCTGCCCCACTGCAACTGCTCTTTACAGTATGGAGGCCTGTGGCGTGAGGTTGGCACCCCTTGAATGCTCCTGATTGATCACTCCCCAATGATAACAATATATTCTCTTCAGCACTGTAATTTCCAGTAGTATTGGTGGGGCGAAGATTTAGTGTACATTAAGAGCTCAGCCATGTTCTTGACAATCTGCATCCTGCTGGTTAGCTGATCATTCAAATCCATAAAATAGTATGCTATTGCTTTGAGGGAAGTCTGTAAGTGTCCTCATCAATACTTAAGTGTTGTGCTGCATTCAGGATGCTTTACAATGGTGTTTAGATTATGCTTTACGCATACAGTATGCGGTTGCAGATTTATGAATCCCTTCCATGCTCCGCACATCCATTGAGAGTCCCTGATTACCCTGATGCATTATTCATAGTCGGTCGGTTCACATTGTGAAGAAACAGGGTGTAATTTAAAGGGTGGGAAATGGAGGCTTGGCCTGTCTTGGAGTGTATCCTAAGGAGCATGTTCAAATGAAACCACCCTTTTTGTGATCTGTCTGGCATTTATCAGCAGCATTGCTCTAATGGGAATGTCTTTGGAGGAGGAGAGAAACCGTCTCACTGGGTTTCAGAAGAGGCACCATGATGGAGATGGAGAGCCGTTTAAAGATTAGCCATATCTCCAAATGAGACCTCCAGTCATATTAGAAGTGAAATTGTGTTTCTTAATCTGGGTCCTATTTATCATATTACACTAATGACTGTATCCAGGCCGTACAGGCTGATGGTTTATTGGCTTCACTAAGTAACTGATGCAGGATCAGTCATCCTGAGTGTCCAGTGACTCACTTTAGGATCACAGCTGGTAGGTTGCATGATGATGATGATGATGACAAATTGATTTGTCATGGTGGTACATCGGCAACACACTGACAGGATGGTTGTAAAGAGCAGTGTGACCATTTCTGTCTGACAGAACGTTCCTGCTTACTGGCAGTACCCTGTGCATTTGGAGACATTACAACATCTGGTCAATCAGTGTGAATGACTGATTATCTGACATTAACTATGTAGTTTCCCATGCTGTGACAAGAGTGTGTAGATGAAACTTGCACTGGCTGAATTTGAGTTGCTACAGTGTCTTCAGTCCGTCTCCAGAGCTGACGGCCACTCACGGCAGAGTAGTTTACCACCAGTGGGGAGTGAGGTGAAGAGACCGTGGGGTGCACTAGCTTGCTAATTATTGTCTCATTTGTGGTCTGATGAACATTTAATTAATTAAATTCAGTGCCACATATTGCTATTTTCCAATTTTTCATCTCTCAGCCCTATGCCCACACATTTTCAAAATGATGCAGTGGGTGGACTTAGACTTAAAGTCGCACCTAAAGGGAAAGATCTAATCATCCCTTTTCACTGCAGACATTTTTACTTATAGCAGTCAGAGCACGGGTGTTAGAAATAAACTTCAAGATGGCTGTGTTCTCTTCCCAGTGTCCCAATAATTTAATGGTAAAAAATAATTTAATTGTGTACACCACATGTCAAAATGACTACTGTGGAAACGGCCTTTTAGACAAATACAATCACGTTTAAAATGTCAGCTTGACTTCTGGAAACTGAATTTGTAAATGCACAGAGACTGGATGAAAAAAAAGTCCAATTGAAAATCACGTGTTGTTAATTTGAAAACACAGCAGCCGAGATCACATGAATTAATCAAGGCAAACCTTCACTTAGTCTGAATACACCTCTAGGCACTTAGGCATCAGCGTCACCACTCAGAAACAAGTTGGTTGCTTGATACAGAACAAGAAAACACACACACACACACATTAACACACAGAATCATACTCCACACATACAGTATAATTTATATATGCTATTTCTTTTCAATTGACAGAAACACTTTGACTCCATGGAAAAAGAACTATAGTTATGGATAAGGAGATTAAAATTACTACTTTTGTGTCTTTTTCATCTTCTGCTGAAGCACATGAAAATTAGAATATTCTAAGGTGTGTTTTAAAGACATCAGGGCTGGCGTGTCGTTGACGCAGTCAAGGGCAATCTTGTGTAACCAACAGACGGCTCAGTCCCTGGCTAGGGGCTGGTGACAAAAGTCTCGACATTGTCGGCTTGCATCTGGATGGTGAGCAGGATGCGCTTAGGCTCAAAGAGAAAATTAATAGAAATCACTCAAAGCAGGGATCTGGATGCAACAGCAGACAAGCTCATACTGAAAGGTGCTTCAGCAGAGCGGATGCTCGATGCACACACTTGTTGTCTTTTGCTTTATACTCCCACGTCAGTCAATTGGATTGGGCCTATTATAGTAAATAAGAAAAACAACAAATCCTTGTGATAGTATTCAAAGTCATGAAGAGTTGTTGACGTTATTTGTATTATTATTTATAATGCCATCCCCCTGTTGGGATCTGGCAGGAACAAAAGACCTGTTTCATGGTCTTTTGTGTAATCTTTGATAACTCAGGTTTGCGATTACTAGAAGAAAATTAAACAAGACTCATAGTTTTGATAGTCCTTTTTTACGATCGTCATCAGTAAATTGGGTTACAGAGGATGAGCTTCTCTTTTTAAAAGAAATGAAAGAAAGAAATGTACACTTGTATTTATCCCCATGGAGCTTCTCTGCATTTGACCCATCCTTGGTTATTAAGGAGCAGTGGGCTGCAGTGAAGCGCCCGGGGAGCAACAGGGGGTTCAGTGTCTTGCTCAAGGACACTTCAACATGCAACTATGGGGAGAGCGGGGGTAGAACCGGGTACCTTGTGGAAAAAGGTTCCCTCCCTGGGGTCTAGTTGAGAATATAAGTAGGCACATGTCATTAACACACATGTATTGGGCTGTGAAATGACAGTTGCTGAATAAATGACCTGCTTGTTGTCATTCTTCTCATATCTGGTCTTATTACCCCCAGACATGGTTGTCTTCTTCTATTGTAATAATCTTATTACAGCTGTATATTCTGTAGAGTTGTAATGGTTTTTTACATATACTTGCACATGTAAATAGGAAAGACCAATGGTTTAAATTAATACATAAGAAAGATGTGATAATCAATAAGGGATATTATGAAGAATATTATGAAGGAATGTGTTAGGGAAACATTGGAGAGAAGTCACTGTATAAGTATGTTACTGTATAAGTGTAATCACTGAATAAGTATTATTGTAACTGTATGCTGATTTATTTTATGTTTTATGGTTATCATAACTATAAAGATGACTCAGGTATGAATGGAATGTATTGATCCAAGGAGGCGTAGTCAAAGTAGTGGTCTCCATAAGTGACCGGAAGATAGGCATTTATTTTGAAGGAGCCCGTCTTACTGTTTAGGGCCAAAAGGGAAGAGATAAGGGAAGTAGCATTGTGGTTTATTGCTTAGATAAGTCCGCCTCCTTGTACTGATAGGCAAATAGCATGCTGTGTAGTTGAGGTATAAGCATGCATACCTAATACTAACCAATAGAGAAGCTTTATGCTCAGTGTATGGATTGTACTTAACCTTTCGAAACTCTGTAAGGCGTGGCACGTGAAGGCGGTGGACAGTTAACTATTTTAACAGATTTTTATTCATATAAATCGTTATTATAGCCTGTGGAAACAACGACACGTGAGCGCGCCCGGCTGGGACAGAAATATATGCTTATGATCCTTATTCTTTTATTAAATACTTTATATTTTAAATTACTGGTCTCAGGACATCTTTCAAAGCGCGGGAATTTCGGTTGAACTTAACAGTTCCATAGTCATAATCTACGAGAATAAATTCTCAAAGTTTAAAAAGTAAACTATCCTATAGATGGTGTCTTGTATCGGCCATTTCACTGAAAGACATATTCCTGATTGACTTAGAAGAAAAGTGTCTTCATTCATGATTCTAGATTCAAAAGGTATTTTGTGAGGGACCTGGGGTCTACATTTTATGTCAAATTCAAACTATCTGAAAAAATGATGAGCAGTCAAAGGTCATTGATTGACATCCAACACCTCATACACTTCAGCTTTTCAGTCACTGAATAGCTCAATCCCCCAAAAAAGTAATTATTTACTTAACTTTTCAGGGTGTATGTGGACCGTTTAATCTTTTTTGAGTGCTAAAATCTTGGCAAACCGTGAAACAGATTTGCCGTGCACATCACTTTAACATGGTGACAGATTAGTAAATGATGTCGCAGTCCAGAGTCTGACAATTGCTACTTAAGTCGGCCAACCTGACCCAAGAAGCAACTTCTTAACTACCCATCACTGCCAAGCGAGACGGATGGGCTACAAGAAGCTGAAGCGTAGAAAATAGCATCTTAACAAAATGGCTTGGCAGAGTAATGGAAACTAATTTCACAAAAACCAACAGCTGTTTGCCAAATCATCTGTTAAAGAAATCATGGAGCCACAATTCGAATTTAAAACGAACACGTTAATGCCTCTCATATATAACCGCTCACTGAACAGATGCTGGCTTCTTTTAATTAAGCAACCTCTGAGTTGTGTTACTTCATGGTAAGAGCTAATGCAATCTGCTTCACAAACCTGTAACTACAAACGCTGAACATCCCATTTTCCACGTTTCTGAACTGGTTCTAATGGTCATCGATAATGGCCTATAACCATATAACGAAGTTGTGAGGCGGTGAAGCCAGCAGTCAACAGGTTTAATCTAAGTTGTACACTCAAACTTTATTGTTTGACTTTAAAAAGTTATTATTATAAAGTATGCAGTCAAAAAAATATACATTGTTGCTGCTGTTATTATACATTACGGAGAGACGTTTGATCTCTTCTGCATTCCAGTTTCAAATGTTTAGGGTACTAAATGAATATAAAAGACCTAATTAGTGGCCACTAAATAGTGATGATTGTCAGCTCAAGGTACATAGCCATGAGCAATGTGTTTGTAAAGTAACTTTAGATAATGGCATTTCTCTCTCATTTTGAGGTCGGGCAAGGCAGCAGTGCCAGCCCCTGTGGTCTGTGACATTGTTTGCAAGGCTTAATTAAGTCACAGCCCTTCTTGATAGAGTTAGTTAAAGTCACAAGCTCCTGTTGACTTTGGAATGGCTGAGTGAAGCACATTCCTGGTGTTGCTTTGATTTGTTTTCAGTCTTTAATGGATCAGGACCCTGGAGAAGTTAAGGAAAGGGTACGGGCAATTCTACCGCATCCAAAGGAGACCATTATCCATGGGGGCCTGAGTAAATCCATTGGATTACTGGAGGCTTGGTCCCATTCTTCAAAATATAACCTGATTGTTGTTAATAAGTTACTGTACCAAGCTTAATATTAATCAAAAGGGAAAATCATGTTTATGATTGGATTTGTGGGAGTTTTCAGTCAATAAAGGTGTTAAAGATATCATATTTTATACATATATTTGCACACTAGTCCTGTCAATAATCAGATTTGTTTTAATCAAAATATCCGCTAATTAAATTTCTACAAATAATCAATCATAGCATTAGGCTTATCTAAGTGTATGGTGACTTTCTGCAAGGTGCACACATCTTTTATGGACTCCTCAGCTTTCCAGCATCTTCGTCATTTTGAACAAACAAATTATTCAACAGACAAGACATAATAAATAGCATTTTCTTAAGCCTTGAGACCAGCTTTTTGTCACAAAGTTGATCCATGCACACATTTAAACACAATTAAACTCTAGCTCAACTTCAACACATTTGACTTATTTGAAGACAGTAAACTCCCATTAATAATTTGTTCATGCATTTACGACAAGCTTTAATCACAGCATTGACATATTATCACTTTATAAAGCTGCTCTGGGAGACTTCCAAGGGACCTGTATCAGAGTTTGTTGGTTATGTATATTTAGATCATCCTTTTGATCACATCAAAAACATTTCAGTCACAGACTTTCTGGTTCACAGGTATCAATTATCAAAGTGGTAACACTGAATATAAATGTTATTTTCTCTGGTAGCACAAGATGAAAGATGCCTCTTGAGGACCATGGAATAGGGCAAATGGGGACAGTAAGCCCGTGGGCTGCGTCTTAGCAGGCGGGTAGACCACTCGTGTCTCAGTTTCTTGGCCTCGGGTCAGATCCTCCTGCACAACTCCTCAGCTACAAAAGAAAGCTACCACACTTACCCATGCAAATCTGCCCAGATAATGGTATTAATGGCTGCACCTACAGGCACAACAGTTTCTGTACGACCTTGATAACCCTGAAAACTCTGTACGCCATCGTAGTAGGAGTAAGGAGATAAAAGATTAAAAGACTAAAAGGTTTAAGATGAACACGCGTGGTTGGAAGGATTACATTCATAAATGAAGAAGCCAACACTTTAAATCCTGGAAGTAACAGTATCGTAATGCTTTGGTATACATGTCTTCTATACAGTAACTGAAAATTGTGCCGGACACATATTTAATAGAGGAAGCCAGTTGGCGGCCATAAGTCTGTGTTCAAACAAGAAGGGAAAATAAAGTGGTGAGCATCATTCTGCCTCTCTCATGCGCTCTTGATCTCTCCCTGTCTATATGTTCTGGTAAAGCCGAGGCCGGTTTGGCTTCATTTGCAGTACAAGCCTCTTAATCCCTGGAGTATCCCGAGTAGAAAGGGGCTTGAGGAGCATATGGAGGGCCTCTGATCCTTATTAGTACATGGCGCAGACAGACGGAAAAATCCAGGTAATTTTAGTAAGTTGGAATTTGTTTTTGCATTATTTCTCCTCACGTCATGGCCAATGAAGCTTCCTTTCTTTCTTTTGTAAAATATTTCTTCAATGAAATGTGTTCAGATTTTACCGAGAAGATTAAAGGTGAGATAACACATATATATATATATATATATATATATATATATATATATATATATATATATATATATATATATTTACCTCACGTCTACCCTAATATTTAAAGTTAACAATTAACTTTCAGATTTTTTTCTGTGCATGTGTTCCTTTCTGCAGAAATGGCCTACTTTACGCTCACTGCTCATTCATGTATTAGAGCTGCCCACTAACACCACAGTCTTCCACTGCAGGTCTCTAAATAGCTCCACTTAAGCTTTTGGGGTTAGGCAGAAGGGATTATTCATTCACTTTCAAAGCCAACTTTGCTGGATTTTTGACCCATCAACCTTCTAGTCACACATTGCTACCATTGGCTTTCATTTGACTTCCTCTGGCATATCATGACATAGCTGTAAAAATTGGAAACAAGAGACCATCCAGCTTAGTGAAACCGTTTTCACAAATCACAAATTACTCCATCGTGTGGAATAAATCCTTCCACTCTGTCTGAGTGGATGCGATATAGCAACCCAAACACCACCTATATTTCTGTGTACCGGCAACATCACATGTTTAGCTATTAATAACATTTGTACCCAGAGTAGTTCAGCCTTAACTTCCCCCCGACTGCTCAAAACAATGAACTATGATTTACTGTCCTGGATGAATACACCTCTCCCAATCACAGGCTGAATATCTAGGACCACATCTCTAAAAATAAACCGTAAAGCTGTTTGCAATAATCGCAACCAAAACCCTTTCTCCTTGATTCAAATACAGAAATGCCAATATCTAAGCATTTTAACCTATTAACCAAATTAAACTATCTATATGAAGTATTGAATCCCCAGATTGATGTAAATGTGTCAGAGTGGATCCATCTAAGTTAGTCAAATACCATTTACTTAATGGTCAGACTATTCTCAAACACCGCTCATGGGGGTGACGGTCAATACCCATAAAGAGTTCATCCAGGTCAAAGTCCTGTTTGTTTGACCTAACTAATCTTCACAGACTTGTTTGCTCTTTTTGACTGTCTAATAATGAAGCGGATGGGTTTTCATTGGAGTTAGTTGAAACAGTGCCTATAGGTGCGTCTCTCATAGTTTGGTGTGAGAACTCGGTGCATTGTCAGGTCAAAAATTATGATATGTACATTAATTTGGATTTCGGCCAAATACCTCCAAAGTACGAATTAGCAAATCAAAGCTTGCTCGCATGGCTGTAGACTCTTTTTCCATTTGTCTCCACAAAAAACGGACACATACATTCATATAGACAGTCGCATACATTTGCAATATTTGACATGCACATGTCTGCACAAACAAAATACATAACTTTAGATTATTCTCCTACTTCTCTTGTTAACATGACCACATCATATCTCCTATGTTCTGTGCCGCCTCATATACCTTCGATCACATTTTCATTTTGTTGTTACTTCTCTGGTCTGTGATTTAAATAATTAAATTGTACTTGTATGTCGTATATACATTATTGTACAGTGTGGTATGTGCATCACTCCTCACACTGAGTTGGACATGTCACTAAATGTCGTGGCTATCACGAGTGCCGATCTACAGCACTAACTCTTTCGCCTAATACAGGACTGCAAATGGTTTCATTACACAGTTAGAAAACGGAACGGAGAGCAAGGGCAAAGCCCCTCATCATGCATCGTCATTCAGAACACTCTTGCCCTAACACTCCTCTGCCACAGTCTATAATCCACAGCGTTATTTTTGTTTATCTGTATTTTCTTTAAATTTATCATGAACAAGATCTTGTCTCATGCATTCATAATTTCTGTGCCCTCAGAACTTCCTAACGGGGGCAATGTATTATTATTTTTTTCTGTGGTGTGATCATTTGCATAACTAATCTGGTATTTACATTCATCAATTGCTTCATTAATTAGGTCAGTGATCAAAGCAGGGTTTCTCTATCACTCTGGAGGGGAGCAAAAAACACATTTTGATAGCTCTCTGCTGTAGCTATGCGCAGTAACAAAAAGAAATAAAAGCAGGGAGTTTGGGTTGAGATCTAACGCATCATTTCTTATGGAGAGCCTGCTGAGAGATACTGCACTCTTATGTAACTCAGCAACATCATTATGAAGACAGTCAGAGAGACGGCAGAGAGCCTCCATCTTTAGCAACTACCTCTGGCAGAACAGTCAGATCGCCCACGCCATCTACTGGTGGATAGGTGGAGGGATTTTAACCACCTCTAATGACCACCCAGGGGGAACGGCCAGGGGCCGAGGAAAACTAACAGTCCTTTCAGGGACTAGATTTGAGGCTTTGAACACTGATGTCATGTATGATACACCAACGGCCAGTATCATTAGTCATGTGAGACAAATCCAGGTTCTGGGACTGGCAGTGCTGCTCTCTGGCTCCTTTGTCCGTGGTGATGTGTAATTTGTCTACTTTCCACATTTATCTGACCTTCCTCTTGACAAGACATCGTCTAAAAGACAGGTTTGTGTGTGCTGGGCATTTGTGGTATCTTGCTGACACATACAATGTAACCATTGAGCAGCACTGCTGAGGGCCCTGCTCCACTTCTCCAATCCTTCATCTGCTGGCAGCACTACATCATAATCTGGAAACACTAAGTATTAAACAGGAAAAGTACGGAAATAGAAACTGCTGACCCTTCTGTTTTATATACAGTATGTGTAAAAAAAGACTTAAAATATATACAAAATGGAAAAAGGCGTGATGAATTTGATTGGCATGGTTTCATTGCCCATATTGAAGTTGTTGCGCCTCTCTGAGTTAAGCATCCTATTATGTCGAGTTCACTCATTCTGTACAACCTGCTTACGATAAACCTTCTGCAAAATATATACGATAAACCTTCTGCAAAAAAAAATAAAAAATAATACACACACATGGTAACTGTAGTTATTTAGGTCATTAAAGTCCTAAACATGATACCCAGTCTCTCTTTGTTCTTTGTTTGCAGAAGATTTATATATATATATATATATATATATATATATATATATATATATATATATATATATATGGCATTTACAGTTATCAGCATGACCAATAGATTAGCAGCACTCTTTTGTTTTCATTTGAGCTTTATCAACAATGGAAATTGATCATCATGTCTTGCACAGCTTTGTACATAACTATTACCTAATTTTGTTCTTTCTTATCAGAAAAACAACAAAACTCCCTTAAGGAAGCTGTTTCAGTAATTAGAGGGAGCAGAACCCCACCCCGACCCCCATATTTTTCTCCTGCCCCTTCGCTTTCACCTCACCCTCCACAGTATACAGACCCTAGATACTAACGCAAGTTCTTCAGCAGGCTGCCAATTAATCCATTTCGACCCCATTGAGTCACACAGGTCTGCGTCTGCTCCTCAAATACCCAGCAGCCATCAGCGACTTCTTGAGGTCTTAACCTTTTTATAGAACAGAACCATTTTTGACCATGCAGATTCATTTGTTTGTGGTTCGATGAACAGCTTGCTGTCAGCCATGGCTCACTGACCTGTTCTCCTTTGTAACATCAAGAGAGGCTTTGCAGATACTCCTGTCACCATCATATTTATGTTTTTAAAACCTTTGCTGCATAATGTTGGTTATAGTCCCACATAAATTAACTCAGTTTCCATGCATATACTTTTTAGAGGTAAACTTTTGGTGCACCTATTGTGAAATAAGGAACAGAAAGCGCTGTCTTTTTTGGTAAAGATTAAAAAAACAAATGTGTAGAATATCTTCTGTTCACTCAGTGTTGCGGCATCTTGCAGCAACAACAGCCACAACTAATCTAAAATCCAATGAGTTGGAGGGAGCTTGGGCTGTAGTAACTACAAATGAAGAGGGAAGATGGTCGGATGAAATGCCATTAGATTACCATGCCGTTAAGTAAAATGGGAACAAGTGTGGTGATTGCACATCCCGATAAATCTATGAACATTGTGATGACATATATTGCAGATATAGTTGCACGCTAGAAATGCTAGGTAGAAAGGACTTGAGTACTGGGGTTGCTATGGTGTTTGGAGAGACTGGAGAAAAACAGATCTATATTCCAGGTTGTGAAAATTTGAAGGTAAAAGTAAGAGAAACATCAAAGATCAGGCAGCATTGTCCGTTGCCACCGATTTTAGTGATGGCTCTGTCCCAACAACAGGTTACACCCTACAATTCTCTGGTGAGCTGCTGAACTGTAATTGCCTTCTGTTGCTCTTATCAAACTCCTGCCACTTTCATGTCGAGCTTCCTTTCGCTGCCCTACTCTCACCCCTGGGAACCTTTTTTAGAGTCAACAGAAACAATGCAGTTCTTCCTACCCGAGCAAAGACTTTGCAAAGCACCACTGATATGTTTACAAAGCCAGAAACACTATTGCAAACATCCTTCTCTTAACTTTGACCACTGAGAACCTTCAGCGATGCGAGAGGAGGGTAGATGCTTTGCGTAAATAGGAGAGGGTAATGTATTATTTCACCTTATGCAGTGTGGGATAACTAGTGCAGTGAGACTAATAAGAAACTGAGGAACATGTCTTTGTCACTGATGTTAAATGTGGCTTTGTGCTCATTACTACCAATGTGGTTTGTGTTCCTCTGACAGGACCTTCTATCTCAAGAGAAAAAGAGGCTTCTTTATTCTCTCTCTACAGTGAATTGGTTTTGGTGTCGGGTTACACAGCGACTGCACTTCTCTTTGGGGTAGGGTAGGTACAGGCTTTCAATTTTAGTGTCTTTTAGTGTTGAAAGGTCATGGCTTGATGCAACTTTTTCAGACAGAATAGTGTGCCGTGTGTGTGATTTTTAAACACATGCTTGTGATTATTTGTTGGGATCGATTCACACGTACCATTTGCAATGAATGAGAGAGACACCAAGAGAGGAAAGATGAGGTAGAAGAGGGGGAGGGCGATGGAGCAGAAATTGAAGTGTTTTTGGGGGGCGTGGAGAGGGCTAGGGGAGTAAATAGGAGTGTGGATGACACCGATGCACCTCACTGTATTAAGTAAACACATCACAACCCCATGTGATTTATTGCAGGGCCAGGATGACATTTTCAGCTGCAGGACAAGGAGCCAGGGTCCTGTTTTTTTATTTATTGTTTTTGGGTGTTTTTTAACTCGGAGGACAAATCCTGCATTCTTATTCTCGGATTTCCCCGGTGAAGAAAAGACAGTCTGCTTATCGGGCATAAAGAGGAGAGTCCAGCCACTTGGGCTGAAAGGTGTGAGTGGTACGGCATTGGGAAATATGGAAGGGATGATGCAGGTTGATAGAGAACCAAGAAGTGCACCATGAAAAGAATCATAAGTTGTTCCTGTCATTAGTTCCTTTGCATGTATATTTATTATTTGGTTAAGAAATACCACCACCTGCAAAAAGAGCACATTGAAGAACAAAAATATTCCAGATTTATCACAAAACACTTGCAGTCTGTCTTTTTTTTTTTTTTTACGACTACTCACTTTTAATTTGTTTTTTTAAGACTGAGATTATGGATCATTAAGTCCACAGTGTGTCTAAATGTTCATGCACATTTTGTGCTTCAAGAAATGTTCTAAAATGCAAATCGCAAAAAAAAAGGCAAACTAATTATTCCTTATGTGATTCATATGAGCTGTTGCTTCGACAGAGCAGGCGTTGCTTTTAAAATAAAGTACAGAAACTGCTATTTGATTCAGACCTGGACTCAAAATAGTTAAGAGAGGAGAGGTCTTGCAAAGCAGACCTCAAGCCAGCATTCCAGAGCAATTATGCCTGCTCATACGCAATAAAACTAGAAACAGAACGGTGTTAACAAGTGCTTAAGTAGTTGAATGCACCCATGCTGAAATGTGTACATTAAATAATATACTGTAAACTATATTTAGTAGCTATCACATACATGCAGAGGGTGGTGTGACACTACACAGCCTCACTGTGCACAGTCATCCTTGGACATCCTTGGCATGCTATCACCTCATCAGTGCTATGTGCTTATCGCTCACCAACAAAAGCACAATGTGGGCTCATTGTCTTCATCCATAGAGTGCAATTCATCACATCTAGCGACAGATAAGACTTCTGCATTTTGGGGATTTTAAAGTGTGAATAATGCTAGTTATTCTATCGCTTATTTGAGATTATCTTCATGATGACAAAGAGGATTTTCCTTTTCATGACTACAGTTGACACAAGCAAGATAAATAAAAGTGTGAAAGGATTATGAGGGGATGTGTGTTGAAGGTACAATTCTGGGGACCAATAAAACGCCATTCTGCTCTGTAAAAAAAACTGTATAAATCATTGTTATTCAGATAACTTTTTTGTGACAAACATTTATTGACGATGTGAAGGGGGCATTAGGGTCGAAGAACTCTTTTAACCATAAATAGACCCACAAGGGGGCAGTAATTTGTTGATGTCCATGTCAGTTTAGATGTGGCTGTAAGGGAAGGTTGAGGAGCATTCCACTGCACCAGTAATGGGTTGAAACAAGAAACCTTGTCAGACCATTAAACTCTGACCATTAAGCTGAGCATGTTATTTGTCATCCTCCTTTTCCATCAATAGGGTTTTATCTTAAGCTCATTTTATAGAGTTGTTTTTTTGGTAACTCAAAAGAGCTGTTTCAATTAATCACATATGGGAAAAATAACATACTTACTTTAACAACTTCTCAGACCCTGTTTAGAATACCCCACCTAACTAATCCTTCAAGCATTCCCACTGAAAATGACTTGTATGTGATCCAATTTCAGTTAGAGGAAATGAATGGGACCCGACACAGGGAAGAGAGGGAGGAGAGACCATGACCTCACATCTTCATTTCTTTCAGGTCTTGTGCATAGATGTGTCTGCCAACATGTATCCGCCTACAATGTGATCATCAGGAAATGCCTGGGAAGTGTTTTAACCTGCCCATCTTAATCCAAAATGCCAGAACACTAAATCAGGCAGCCCAGAGCAAATATTCCAGTTGTGTTTTTGGCTTGGCCTCTGCAGTGGGTTTGCACAGCACTCTCGCTGTCTTTCTTTTCTCTTAAGCACTTTAGCATTGATCCCGCATAGCAGCATACATTACAGAAATACTCTGCCATCCCACTGGGCCAAGGCAACATGTGTTAGTGAAATATGTATTACACACCCCTGCTTTCCTGCAACTGTAGTGCTCAAGAGCAAGGCACCAAACCCCTCCGTGGAGCTGCACAAGGGCCAACAGTAGAAGACTGTGTGGACTTAGCAGCTTTTAGGTATGACTGCATGTGACTGTGAAGCAGGACATTATTGCAACAGAGCACATGTTCTCAGCACAACCCTCCCAGGATAAATAAATGTTTAAAAAAACACACAAGCGTTGGCTGACTGTATTATGTGTAGCAGAGAAATGCCGTCATCCTGACTATCCAGCATCTATTAGTTTAAGATTGATTTCACATGTCTTGAATCAATGTGAAATTAGATTTTTAAATATTGTTTAGTAATTGCACTACACAGTACATTGGGGCTTGTATTTGTGGAGAACTTTATTTCTTTGCTGTAATCGTTGTGAATAATAAACATCACGTCGTCAACCCCTCTGGGGAGTGTAAGTTTAATCATATGGGTTCTTCCCAAAGAGGAATACAGTTAAGATTTCCACATCGATTGTCCTAACCCCTGACTTTAAGGAAGACAAGGTTTCAAAGGTGGAATTTCAGAAAGAAGCTCCACATTCAACACCTGAGAGAAATGACTAAGATGCTTCACATTTCTGAGCAGATTCTCTCCTTTGGATTTTAGACTCACTGCTGACCATTGGTGTGGAATTTCCGAGCCTATAAGCTGTAATCAGGCCTCAGATCAAAATGAATAATGATATCTGGCCAGGGAGGCTAGTTCTTCTTTTAGAAACACAGCCTCCTGGAAGAGATAAGGGGAAAGAAAATAGTTGTTTCGCTATTCTCTTATCAGTGAGAACTGCATAATGTAATCTGACTCAATGGCGTATCAGATCAATCACTCTGTCTGGGTGAGAGGGGGAGAGAGAAACAAAGAAAGAAAGAAGGTGAAGACACTTTACAGATGTATGAAGTTGCTACATTTACCTTCTCTTTATTACCATTTGATATAACACAATACAGGGATTTAACTTATAAATATTGAGATACTATGGAGATGTTAGTGATAACCATTAGTATACATACCTACAGATTATTTGAATTACCATTTGTTAAAAACTCACTGGGAATTATCAGTGGTTATCATTCTCATAGAGATGGGTCAGAAGAAGTCTGCTACCCTTACTAGTAGGTTCAGAAGACCGTGATCATCTCTTCACACGGTTGATCACCAATACAAATACAAGATGACGCTAACCAACCAAAATAAAGCTATGTTGGTAGTTTATTTTAAAAAGAGACTATGCATGGAATGAACCGAAAATGTACATTTCCTGCGAACACAGAAGTTTATTTTGAAAAGACACTATGGTGGAAACATGCCCTCCCTGAGTACCTCCAGTGTCACAGTTTGAAGCGTAGGGACTACACTGTTATTTGACCAGTTGGTAGTGACAATGTGTTGCATATCACGTCAATCTGTCACGAATCAGTCACATCCGTCAGCGGGGGTTTCTGTTAATCACTATGAAACAGGTCGGAGGTATTTAGGTTGAAAAGTTTTACAATACAAATAGTTCCAATGGCATGAAGAGTACAAATGCGTATATCCTTAACTGGTGTTACGGTTATTAGAATCATTGGAAACATTGCTCTTTTCTGTCAATGTTTTAAGTCAAAACACGGTTAAAATAAAATAAGTCAACTAGAAATCGTAAAAGTCACCAGGAGACAATGTTTTCACCATGAAGGTAATGTTTGCGTCGTTAGCTAGCTAACTACAGCTGATAAAAACGGACAGAAACCAACCAGCTAAATCAACGGTTGCACGCTGGAAATGAGGAGCTTCAGTTTGTCCACCACTTTCTGAAATCAAGCACACCAAAGGATCATTATCCAGTTGTTAATCTGCTCCCAGCCCAGGCATTGCATCACACAAATGGCATAATAACATTACCCTGCCCTCTAAGTGATGATTCACTCCACACCTTCACAAATCCACTGAGCGAAGGCTTTTCCATTCTTTTTGTACATTATTCTGAATGTGGGTGTGTTTGAGTGTGCCGGCCTTTGTGTCTGTACAGAGGAGGGCCTTTGATGACACTTTCTCCTTGAACAATATCAAGCGGAGGTGTGAGATGATTTCAGATTCAGCCCGTTGTCTGTCTCTGTGCTCTGTAACCCGGCTCAGCCAGGATCTTATTACGAGGACCTTGTTGTGTTGTCTATAGAATGTAACAAAGAGGGGACATGAGAGTTGAGAAAAGAGAGAGAGAGAGAGAGAACAGAGGAAGCGTAGTTATGTGGGATGTGGAGACTCCAGCACACAACACATCTGTGGAGATGACTCTCTGGGGACCAGCTGTGGATATCTCGAGCTAATTGAATAGGCTGCTCTAACAAATTTCCAGGCTCCTCTTTCTTTGCGAAACGCATGACAATGGATTTCTCTCTCTTGCATCCCTTTCCCCCCGTCTACACCACCGTACCCATCTTGACTTTGTTTTCCCTCTTTTCCTTTTTGCTCGATATCTCCCAGCAGTCATCACGGTGCATAGCGTGTGCGAGAGGTGCCCACAGACAAGAGGTAGGTGCTTACTATGCCAGTCACTTCCTTCCATCCCCACGTCCCTGAGAGACCTAATTGATATTCCGAAAGCAGGATTGAAGCTGCATCTCAGGCTCACCTTAGTCATTAGTGAGCCCCACAGGGCTGTTTGCATTATAATCTCTGATTTAGATTGTGAGTTGCCTCCATGTCCTTCCCGCTAGGTTGAGCTGTGTGTGCAAAAGGCCACCGTCATTGGGGATCCAAGCTCAAATTAGCCCCTGCCTCTGAAGTTTGTAACTAAGGTGAGGTTTACAGGTTGTGAACTCACACTTTACGAGATCAGATGAGCAGATTAATATCCCCTCCATTTCTGAACAGCATCTAAAAAGGTCCTTTGAGATGTTCGTATGGTCAAGAGGGAAGTAAAAGTGCTCATAACACAAATCTGATGATTTGTTGAGGGAACACAAGAGGAATGATGAAGCTTTGGGATATACTGTACTATCTGTGTTTGGATGTGTGAGCCAGCTATACGTGTGTGAATGCACATCTGTGCATTGCTCAACTGCATGTTGTTCTCGTCAACATGCAACACTCTGTTGGGTTGTTCATCAGTGTAGCACACCTATCAGCACCAAACTAGCACAGATATCACCCACAGCTCTGGGTTCCCTTGGCTAACCTCAGAGTTTAACATCAATCACATCACTCCTTCCCTCCCTGGACTCAGCTTGTAGTCACACTCACAGCTGAATTAAACACCCATTTTTAAGGTTTTGGGTATCAATACAGCGGGACAAACTTCCCTCTCTCCGGCAAGGAAACTTTAAATAAATATCAGAACCAAAAATATTTATTGATCCCCCAGGGGGGGGGAATTTGGGTTACAATTGCACCCATTCAGAACCGAAATATGCCATAGAGGAATTATAAGAAGGTATAAATCAGTAGGTGCAAAGTATTTGCATTATATCACAATATAACAACAGTACATATACAAAATATGAATAAGAAAAAAGTAGATATGTATTACTGCAATATTTAACAAAAGTGCAAAGAATAATACAGAACAATTGGATATATAATTAGGTGTAAATACAAGTTTAACAGTATAAATAAACTGTAAATAATTAAACAGTGTTAATTACAGAGTAAATTAGCATTGAGACTAAACATGTTAACTGAAGATATAAATGGAGTTATAGCTGCTTATTGGGATAAGCAATAATAAATATATGTTGTATGCATCTTGAACATGTGGTCATCAAACCATTTGTACAGAGCGTGTTCCATGATGAACACAAACCATCCTTGCACATGGTCAGTAAGGGCAGCTGGTTAAGTCGGCCTCAATTTAGACTTGTTAGAGGGTTTTATAGCATGCAGTGTGGAGGCGGTAGGAGACGGTGTATGAGCTGGATTGGATTGGCCTCTGTGTTTTCCCTCCTCTATCCTTACCCCCTGATTTCCACTGCATCAGGTCAGTATCATCTGGGGACTGAATCATCTCACTTTCTTGGCACACTGTATTTTGAAGGCCCTGTGAACTTGATGCCCTAATTACAGATGCAATTAGGTCATTTGTTTTCCTTCAACCAAATGTGTTCCCTATTTCTGAAGAATAGTAGAGACTGATCCAATTGATTACCAGAATAATCTAAACAACGTAAGCAGCACTAATGTGTCCAAAATGATCCAACTGGGAACAATCAAGACATTCTTGGCGCTTCCCTCCACAGTCATACACAGGGAGGAAATTTGAGACCCAATTTAACTCAACTCATGACTCAAACATGAGAATACCACATACAACATGAGGAGTTTTCAGACTGACACGTGCAACGTTATATGTTGCTTTAATGTGTACTATAAAGCAAGTGTTACTGTCGAACAATATCTTAATCTGCCTAGCTGCAGGGGTATTATATTACACATATTCACACCAAGTATTTAGGACCTCATAACACAGTCCTATAGTTGTGTGATAATAATTTAAGACCTTATAAATATTCAGGGTGAAACAAATAATCCTTCTTAGTGTCTTTTTTTCTTCAAAGTTTATTTGAGTATTTTCTACCTTTCTTTGACAACGATCTTGGGGAGTGTCAGGAATTGTGTTAAAGAGACTTGTATAACATGCAGAAAACGGCCCGGCAATTTGGGTTTTCGAATCGGGATTTGTTTCTCAAGGTGTTTTAGCCCATGTGATATGTGCACTAACTACTTGCCTCTCTGCATTTTGTTGAGTGCAAGTGCCTGATGACTCTCCTTGAATGAAAATTGAATTAATGGAAAGCAGGTGGGTACATCAAAGGCTGGCTGCTCCAGCGGTATGACCAAATGTGCTTGCAAGCGCCAAACTTCAGCTGTTGTCTCTGCAATGGTGAAGTGGAAGTAAGGATTGTGAATGGGAGTCATTAGTTGATATTGGAGACAGTGGAGAGTAAGCCAGATGAAAGACAATTGGGATCTGATGTGTTCCTCTGGAGCCAACAGTTATTACAGGTTCTAACTACAGATACCGTTTCTATTGTTACATTTACTGCTTTCACTGCACTAATAAACTCATTTTAGTGCGGCCGTGTTTGAATAATTCAACTGACCTATTTTAACACTTACATAAAATCAATGCTTCTTAACAGCTCAGGCACTTTCCTAAATGTTTAGATGTAATAATCATAATGAAAAGAATCCCCTCCCATGACCCAAAACATTCTTTACAAAATAGCTGGAAATGTTCCACAGAAAATGCAGCCACAGCAAACTTTTAATGTTTTTCCAGCAGATTACCGATGGGAAGGAAAGCTGTAGGACAACTAAATGCTGAACATGTCAAATTCCTAACCAACTTTAGGAAGTGGTTTATCATCATGTCTGACATTGAATACACAAACTTTGCCATCATATAACTCTTCGGTTTTTAACAGGTTTACTGAACCGTAGCTGCATTGTTCCATTCTAAATCCTACAGTATGTGGATTTGGTATGTGCAGGATAGGAGCTGTTCTACACAGGCAGCAAGTCTAACTGTTGTTTGTCATCTATCTTTCATTTTGTAGATCAGACTATTTCCTCTTGGAATAAGGAAGGATCAAATAAGTATATTGCAAAGTGCAACTCTTGCAACATCTGACAGCTGCAAAGTTGAAAGATTGTCACATAAGAAAGAGATATTTTCCCTAATTATGAGATCCCTTCTCTTTATTTAATATTGTGTTGTCAGCTGTCAAAATTAGCATCAGATCTGCACCGCTCCAAACCCATTTCCATGGAGAACAGGCATCTCTTTTGACAGAAAAAAAGAAGAAATGTGGTATCTGGCCTGATTAAAAAAGGTAAAAACCTTTGTCAGTTTGATCACAAAACTATGATTGGTCGGTGTTTGAGGCAATCCTTCTTTAATTTCCTTTTATCCATCCATCCATCCATTTTCAATACCGCTTATCCTCATTAGGGTCGCGGGGGCGCTGGAGCCTATCCCAGCTGACATAGGGCGAAGGCAGGGGACACCCTGGACAGGCCGCCAGTCCATCGAGGGCACATGTAGGGACATACAACCATTCACTCTCACATTCACACCTATGGGACATTTAGAGATCAATTAACCTGCAGCATGTCTTTGGACTGTGGGAGGAAGCCGGAGAGCCCGGAGAGAACCCACGCTGCCACGGGGAGAACATGCAAACTCCACACAGAAGGACCGCTCCGACCGGGAATTGAACCCGCGGCCCTCTTGCTGTGAGGCGACAGTGCTAGCCACTACACCACCGTGCAGCCGAGGGCACAAAACCAGGACATAGCTTGATACATATTGTATTAGTTTGTACTTCTATTATATTATCGTCCAACATTCTTAGTTCACTAGAATACTGAACTAAAAACACTCAGAAATGTGTTGTCACATATGAGAACTTCCATCTACTATCTTGATTCAGAGAATGAATGTAGTTCCAAGTATATAATATATTCTCTACAGCTCTGAGACTGTGCTGCTGAAGGTGGCTCTCAGCAGGATGCCGACTCCCTGGGCTTTCCTCCTGTGCTGCATAGTCACTCAGATCAATGCCTTCTTTCACCCAACTTCACAGAGTACATGGTGTTTCCAGCAGACAGGAGACGCACACAGCAGTCACACAAAAACAACCCACCTTGCCTCACAACTTAGACTAATCTCTGTGGAATGTTTCAGTGAAAGGGTTTCAAGGCTCTCTGTTGGTCTGCCTCTTTAAAGAAGCAATTTCTGTCTCTTGAGGAAAATCCCCTGGGATCAATCTGTAATGAAGAAGGAAAAAAAGCCCGAAAGGGGATGTATTACTAATGCAGGAGCCAGAGGTCAAAACGAGATTGATCCAAAAGATGGCAAGAATCCTGTCTTTAAAAAAGTACTGAACAAAGTGGGACAGTGTAAGCCCAAAAGAATATGATAATGTCCTTCCTCGAGGAATTTCTCCATTTTGTGTCACTTTCAAGCTAGATCCCCTCCATAACAAAAAGTGAAAAAATAAGAAGATACTTCACCTATCACATGGCAATAGAATAGATGTTAGTGGTGGTGTTTGTAAAATCTGAATATAGACCACAAGCATAAAAGTTGTTTAAAAAAAAGAACGTTATTCTTAGTAGCAACAGGCTGATTTCGTAGAACTAATTGTGTTTAAGTTGAAGAATAAACACAATGTAAAGTGAATAACATTTGATCAGTCATGAGTGTCAACTTTTAAGTTGTTGCATAGCTGTATGAGAAAGCAGCTCATGTCTGTACACTCGGATGTATTACATATATAGTAATGAGATCATATCCATATTGATGCTCTCTGCTCTGCTCGGCCAACTATTTTCCCTGAAGACTTCTCCCTTCATTCCATTTTGCAGGAATGATCCTGATGGAGCTTCTCTTGTGCATTTGTGGGAGAGGACTGAAATTGAAATCAGCATGTGAGCATCGGGTGTTTTTTCCTGTTTCAGAGAGGCAACATGGATGTTGACTGCCTACAGCCCTAAAGAGATGTTGTCCTCTATTTGGACTGTGGCACATTGTGGCCATTGCCCATGCAATCCATGCCAAGGAAAATACCATGCAAACTGCTGACTTTGATAATGGAGGTTAATCAGATTGTGTCTGCATCCACTCACTCTATCAAGGCAAATGGTAACCAAGCGGTTTTAAATCCCACATGAAAATGTTTATTAATGACTTTTCTCAGAACATTTGTGTAAGTGAGGGTCTCGGAGTGCAACAGGGCTTTTATAGTATCCACAGACAACAGCACACACAGTGTTGTCTTTCCACGGAGCTCTGCATGTATGAATGTCTTTTGTCCATTCAGTTTGCTACAAGCAGCAATGGGAGTGAGGGTTGGAGGTGTGTGTGTGTGTGTGTGTGTGTGTGTGTGTGTGTGTGTGTGTGTGTGTGTGTGTGTGTGTGTGTGTGTGTGTGTGTGTGTGTGTGTATGTGTGTGTGTGTGTGTGTGTGTGTGTGTGTGTGTGTGTGTGTGTGTGGTGGGAGGAGGGTTTTCTACCTTCATAATTGACCTCACTTTGATATTTCCTAGGGTGTAGGATACAGACCACATACATATTGACCAATTGTGACTCATTTTTATTGGTCATATAAAGTCACATTACGGATTACCAGAAAATATATGAGAGATGCTCATTGTTTGTGCTAATGTTGCCTTGTTGTACATCAACATCGCTTAATGAAAGGTTTTACTTGAGGGTCAAGTAAAAACTACCTATTGTTTGAACTGCATCAGTATGGTTCTCTGTGACAGTGCCCCTGTTACCAGCTATTTCCCAGCTGCACATGGTCATTGGATTTCTTTGAGGTTTAAAGGCAAAGCAAAAACACAACAAGCCTTTGAAACACCTTTAGAAAAATCACGGTCATGTTCTGAGTATCTCTGCTTGTAGTGTACAGGATGAGAAGAGAAAGCAAAACCCTTGAAAGTGAGATGTGTTATATGTCTGAATGCCTTTGCAGATGGTAATGTTGACTGTGGAAGCCTCACAGAGCCCTGGCTGCTGCAGGCCAGGAAACATCACTAGCACTAGGGCCATGTGGGACCTCTGCTTAAAAAAGTTTGAGATTTTTTCACAGCCCATTGTAAGCAATCAGGCAAATAGAAGCTTGCAGTCGTGCAGTGCACTGACAATTCTTTCCAGAAGGCAGAAAGCAATGTTCAGTTTACTGACAGACAAGCTAACAGACCGACAAGAAGTCAGGACATATTCTCACAGCAACAGACGGTAACACCACCAGTTGGTCTTCTGAAGCTCACTTTCACTCTCCTGGGCGTGATTGCTACTTAAGACAATTTCAACCTCCTCTACTGCTGGCAGTGAAGACCTGCAGATGCACTCAACCACAGGCTTACTTTTTAACCCTGTGTCTATCTCAACGCTCTCACCAAAGCTGTACCAGCGGGAAGAAGATACACATGCTTTATTGACATAGCTACAGGTGGTTTGAGTTTGAGCTGCTGGTGGACTGGAGGGCTTTTTTTACCGTGTGGGGAGCTGTGGCATCTTTAGAGCCAGTATGTCATCTATTGTTGTGGCATGTTTGGTATGTGTCCTGCTGGGCTCAGGGCAGGCTCAGGTTGCCACACAGACTCAGGAGCAGAGACAGAGTCGGGGCCAGGGGCAGGATGCCTCTGCCACCCCTTGGAGGCAGGTGATACAATGGGAGAACAATGGCCGGCTGTTTAGAATGCTGAATAGTGGAGCTGAATATGTCCCTGCTGGAGCAGGGGCCCAGGACAGAGGTCCCAGGGTAGTTGTGGCAGACACTCGTCCACGTTCTTCACATAGACCCCAGGGAGGCAATGTCCGCCGACAGGCTCCCCCAAGAGGATCCTCTGAAACTGTCCGTGGGCAGGCAAGACATCCTTTTGGATTTGGGCAAGTGCCTGACAACTGGAGACAGACTGCAAGCAGCACAGGGGGTAGTCAGTTCCAAGGATCCTCTAGTACTCGCTTTAGGCCCTCCACAGGATCTTCGTCATCGTCATCATCATCATCCTTTTCTTCATCCTCATATATACCATCCTACCCACAGAACCCATTTCCTCAACAGCCTCCCTTCCAACAAGTACCTTACGACCCTAGTTTTGGAGAAGGAGCCGTCAGGAACTATGAGCCACCTTTTCAGCCAGTTGCAGGTGGAGGATATGGCGGTGGGGGATATGGTGGTGGAGGATATGGTGGTGGAGGGTATGGCACTGGACAGGGTTATACTGGTGGAGTGTATGGAGGTCTGGCCCCAGTGCACCCAGGTCTGGCCCCAGTGCTCCCAGGTTCTCCCACTGATTTTACTGACGATAGCTACCGTTACTACCAGTCTTATGGCTATGGGCCCAATCCTGTGGTGCCTGCACGTGCTGCCCAACCACCAGTTGCAGATGGTCTGGACCACAGATACACCCACAGTATCTTCAATGGGGAGACTGGTCCTGCTGTCCCTGCTTTCCCTGCTGTCTCTGCCCCTGATGCCAACCAGGCAGCTCCAGTAATGGTGGACAGGACAGGAACAGCTGGTCAACCACAAGTCAGGAGCCCACAGTATGAACAGTTTCCTCCATTCGGAAGACCCCAGCCTCCTTTCCTGCAGCCCGTTTCAACAGGCAGAAATTCTCCAAACTCTGGCCTCGAGAACCCCAGCATGAATGTCGGGAGTGTGTACAGGACAGAACAGACAGGTACGGTAAGCTTTTTGTTTTTGTTTTTGTGAGCTAACACAATCCTTTCAAAATGTCAAATCTTGATCATATTAGGAGAGGCACGTGGGTGGGAAGTCTGATTTGAAGCCAAATACCAATGCACTTCAAATGTTTCACATTTTCAGTGGAAACAGGGAAGGTATTCACTTGTGAGCATTCACCCTAAATGTATTTGTCTTTGATTTGATTTCTGTAGTTGGTGGACACATGCATTTGAAATACCTAGGGGAGTGGAGAGCTCACCACCCCTCAAGCATGTAGTCATGTTTTAACAATATTCTTCTTCATGTTTGTCAGATATTTGGAGTAATCAGAATAAAATGTCCACTCAAAGTTCGGCCTATTTTTCAGTTTACAAAAAGAGCACAGTGGACACAAGGTTCATCTTTTCCCACTTGTATAGTTATTGAAACCAGGTGTTGTGCAAACCCTGCCAATGTACAGAGAGCACACAAGAACCACTGTGTTTTTTGTGTGGGGAGGTCTGTGCTACACAAAAATAGACTGGTTCACGCGGCGTGTGGAATTGGGTAATGGCAGTGGTGACCTCATAGGGGGTCTGGTGACAGGGGGTGTTGGTGGGCCATGTCTGCCTCCTGGGCTTGAGGACAGGATAGGGGAAACAAGGAAGGGGGATACAGTAATTCACCACTCCCTAAGGGGGAGGGAGAGTATGGAAAGTCCCTGTTACACATGGGGTCCATTGCTTCAGCTACAGGAAATTTAAAAAATCAGAGTTTTGGGGGGAAGAGTGAATATTACAACTGCAATACCCTGGCTTAAATAATATAGCTACATGACGTGTTGTTAAGTTTCTTGAGCTAATTATCAATGCTGGAGGAAAACATGACTCAATTAAATACAAAACAAAGGTTTTCTATGCTCTGACCACCAGAGGCTGCGTCTGGTCTGAGCTGACAGGAGATGAGGACCTCCAATGAATTTCTCAGACTCTTAATAATGTAGATGTACCTTTTGTGTTACTCAATGATCTGCCTAACTGTGCTGCAGTCTCTCTAGTGTACTGTGTGTGTTGCAACCATCATTCATTAGCCACTCCATTGCTGGGAGCCATTTCTACAGCACAAAAAGCCAACATGTGTGCAGATGCCTGAGTGCTCCCAGTAATCACTGTGATAACGATTCCACCATTGGGAGCTGTTGGGAAACTGACATTTTTATTGCACTGCTTCATGGCACATAATTAAGCTGTTACAGTACCATAACTATTGTGATCTACAAGTTTTAGATCTACCTTTAGTCAACAGACGAGTATATTTTTTTATCGTATTAATGCATATTCGAAGGACAATGTTGTGTCCTATTAGAGGTAGTAAAGTACATAAGATACACTGCTAAAAATAAGCAGAAATAAGTTTCAATGAACACGATGCTCCAAAAAGTATATAAATAAATTCTGAACAAATGTAATATATTGTATGGCCATATGTGTTCAATGCATGCAAATACAAGAAAACCGGTTTAGCCTTGGTGCGCTAGTTAGCAAGTTTTACCATTCACAACCAACGAGATAACTGATTACTTAGTTTAGGGCCATTAAACTAGTTTCAGTAACCATAACCACTTTCCAGTCATTGCTTTTAACTGTCAAATGGTTGGACATACAAGTTGTTCCTAGAATCACACACAAGGAATAGGGCTTGACCCACAGCCATTAGCAGAGTGTGGCATAAAGAAAGCAAGAACATTACACAGTACACTGTATGCACTCTGTGTTCAAAGTGTTAAAGAGAGGGTTTTTTCTCAATACACATTGGCTTTCACATCAGTCAGCAAGGTCCTTTTACAAAGTTCTAATCCTAAGGTTAAATAAATAGATGGTGTCCTCCATTCTCTTTTTGTTCCCCAGATAAATCCCTGTATTGTGGTATCAGGCAAACTGACAAAGAACAGACTCTGATCAACAATGAGTTCAATTTGAGAATACATTCAGATGAATCAAATCTATTCACATGTGTAGTTTTCTCTGTTGGTAGTACTCTAGCCCAGTTGCTGAATTGGATTGTGCAGGCTTTTGAGTGTAGCTTCGAAAGGTTTGGTTTTGTAATTAAGTATAATGGCAAAGATCAGTTAAAAAGGTTTGCATATTGTCCCCACATCATTTCAACTCACCATTAATTGCTCTCATATTCTGTGATAAAGCCACAAGCAGTCATACATGAGAATAATTAGACTGTAAGATTAATTAATTAGGCAGCTGAAAGGCAGAGCTGCTGTTATTTCAATCATTAGCTTAAACATCATATCTTCAAATTAAGAAAAACAATTTTAGCATCTCACTATTGCTGAACTGAATCTATAATCTACAGACCAAAAATAATTATGATAGGATGCACACTGTATTAACAACTGGGCATGGACTGTAAAGTAAACTACCTAAAATAATCTGAGATATACTTTATACTTAATCATGAAACGCTATTCTGAGTTTTCATTTTTAAATTACCTCAATGAAATTCAAGTATTCCAATTTGTCCGTCCCCTGCAGCTAATAGCCAGACGCTTAAAGCAGGAGTATCTAGAGCGGGAGTCCTCATGTATTTTATTACGCTATATTAGATGGTATATAAAGCTTGGCAAGATTGAGTTTCTTTCCTCCGTGCCCCACTTAGAGTGTAATGTGTGGCTTTGTCACATGCTGTCGAGAGCTGATCAGCTCTGGCTCCTCAATACACTGTATCCCTCTGAAAGACACCCAATTTCACATTTCAAAAGATTAGGAGGCAGAGAACAAAGCCTTTCTAGGGTGAGGAGGGAAAACAAATAGCTTGAGAGTGCTGCTGGAAAAACTCTGCATTCACACTGGTCTCACAGTGTTTACATCATGGTCTGCCCCAGGAGGCTTCCCCTGTTCTTTAGGTCTGCCTCTGAGAGAGCTGTCATATAGGATGTTTACAATATGTTTTCAAAGGCAAGGCCCTTTTTCAACTTGGAGCTGAGGGAGGACTTGAGCAGGATTTGAAACTGGGCAAATGTCAAATCTAAAATGTCCTGTTGCTTAAACCCTTTGTATTAATCCAAAATCCAAAGACGGTGTGTTTATTTCACCATCTATTTTCTTTGCCATGGTTTAAGAAGGCTGCAACAGAAATTCAAGTTGTACATAATTGTGATTTTATTAACACTTCAAGGCTGAGAGGTTGGATGGTCTGACTTTCAATTGCTTGTACAAGCTCACATTAAAGTGTGGCTGGCCTTTGTATGCTAAACAGAGAGGGGTGATACATTTCTCCAGAGACCCTTTCTGGCATGGCCTTTACTGGGAAGACAGACAGACATTCACTCTGACAAGTGAGGCCTGCTTTTTTTAACTTATTCCTCAGGTTTTCTGACAGACTTGGTCAGTCGCCCACTTTCAAAACAGCCGTGGTGTGAGATCACTGTTGTTTTTGCCCTGGCGCGCACATTCTCCCTCTGTGTCTCTGTCTGGCTCTCTTGCTGTATCTATATGCGGCTGTGCTTTCCCTCATCTCTTCATCTCTGTCACTTGTTTGCAGAATCCAAAGTATGAAACACACAGGGTGCATTGCAACAAGCCCTCCTGTGATACTGCAACTCAGATACTTACACGTTATAGCCTTATCCCAAACAGATATGACTCGTCATTCCATGTTTATTATATTAAAGGTTTAGTTCAAGTGAAACATTCATATTAAGACATGTGCACATTGAAGATCAAATGACTTTAGCCAAGAAATTATTGGTATAAAAAAGGTTCCCTTTTGCAAAATCTCAAAACTCAAAATAAAGCTGTGGTGTGGTCTGACTGGTTTACGGAGAATAAGTGTCTCATTAGAAAACCATGATAATAATCTGGAATTCACAGTAATCGCTAGCGTGACCTAGTCTTGAACTGTGGGCCCATCGTATCTGCCGATCAGCATTCCCATAAATACCAGGTAATAAAAGGTTGATGACAAATATGTGAATTTGCTGGCAGTGACAGGCTGGAATTCAAAGAGATCAAAAGGTAACCTGTCACAGCTTACTAATCATTGAATCAAGTCAAATCACAGTGAAATACCAGTGTTGTAAATGTAGTTTCTCAGCATTAACTATAATTTATAACATTGTTTAAATATGGCATATACTATCATGTTAGAGTCTAAAATATCCGTTTGACTAATAAGTGCTCTTTTTTTGTTTTCAGTATTTGGAGCAGATTTATATGATTTCAGATTTGTGGGGTTTGTGAGCAAATAACTTTCACTTGTTGAAGCAAGGTTGTGTGTTATGAATTACCATATAGGTTGAGCAGTCTGTCTATCATTTTAGGTTTGCCTGACCTGGTTCCTGATCCCAACTATGTCCAGGCTTCCACATATATCCAGAAAGCCCACATGTACTCTCTCCGCTGTGCTGCTGAAGAAAAATGTCTTTCAAGGTAAGCCCAATTATGGATGTCCTTTGCTGGCTTAGTTTTATTAATTTCTCTATATATTTCTTTACTTTTCCTAAGGGTTCATTCTACACAGTAGTCTCACAGTATCAAAGATCTCTGTCCCTATAGATTCTGTTTCCATGTTAATATTTTCATGTTAGGATCAAATGTTCTAATTGTTATAGTTTCTGAAATGTCATAAGGTCAGAACCACTGAGATTGGTGGCTCAGTGGTTTGCACCCCTGGAAAACAATCAATTGAAGTATGCAAGAAACAATGAATTATTTCATTTTTCAATGTAGCCCTCTGATGTCCTGTCCAGGTTGTATCCTGCTGCAGATCATGCATTAACAGCAAAGTGCATTTGTTTCGTGAAACAATATTCTATATAAGCTGCTCCACCTTTGGGCAACATTAACCAGCCAGTGAACCAACCATATGTCTAAGGGAGCCTTCAGGATCACACCAGTCCTGTGCAACAATATCTGAAAAAAATAATGAAAAAAGTTGACCAACAGCACAATTTAAGTCAACCGAATCCTGCTCACCTTCTGGGATAGAGAATGTTAGTTTAATGTATCTGTGTTGTGGATAGCATCCCCTGAGCCCCGGGCCTGGGCCCTTTGACTGTCTCTGTACTAAAGACACTATTGAAATGATGGAAGTGTGCTGTCCCCATGGCTGCTCTATTTGCCCTCTTCCCATCACAAGCACAGCCATCCCTCAAAGCTCTTTCATATCCTGTCTGAGTTTGCAGCAATCACCGACAGATGGGCTGTTGTAATTTGCCATACACTCCAATGTCAACAACAGCCACAAGATGGATGGCTTAGATCTTCAGTGGCATTGTGAACTCTAGGTTGTTCCTCCTCTTTCACACAAAGTGAATCGTGCAACGGCATGTTCCCTCTCTCCGTGTTGAAACTGTGTATGTGGAGAGATGGTTGTAATCTGTAGAGTGAATTATTTAGTAGATATGCTCCTACCTCCGAGCCTTTCCGGTCCTGCTCTTTTTTTTTCTTTCCTTCTCTATGTTTTAAGAAAACAGACTTGCGGACATTCTTTCTGCAGCCAGTTGTACAGTTGTTTTCCTCTGTGTTTTTGTTCCTGATATATGTGTCCGCCATTCAGCTCTGCATATGGCCCTGAGACCACAGACTACGATGTAAGGGTCCTGCTTCGATTCCCTCAGAGGGTGAAGAATAAGGGGACTGCCGACTTCATGCCCAACAGGCCACATCATACCTGGGAGTGGCATAGTTGTCACCAGTAAGTACTTCATACTAAACAGATTTCACTACATCAGATAATGCTTTACTGGCTATATTGTTGTCTGTTGTGGTAACCAGGGAGATAGCTGGCAGCCATCTTTATCTGATTTTATTCTTACAGACTGTAATTATTTATGTAACTAATATCTGTAAACATAAGCTGGTCAATGTTGATCACCTCACATATTCATGCTCAACACTCAACACGTTGCAGTATTTTCCATAAAAACTAAATATACTGTGAAGAAGGAAAATGGTGTTACGAGCAGAACGGCGTAAACCAACCTCCTCAATGTTGAAGAGAAATTATAACTAACTGTAAACTCATATTCATGGGCATACTTAATCGCATTCATATAATAGCTGTAAAGCTGTGATGACATCATCTTCTGTCTGCCACGTGTACTTTGTGCCTGCATCACTGCAGCAGGCTCAAACCAAGCATGAACGCTGGTAGCACCATGCGCTGCGAGCTGTCGGATCAGCCGCTGCCATATTGAGAGCCTTTGAGAGGAAATAGAAATGCTCCCAATCTTATATGTAACACCTTAAATGAATGTACCGAACCATGATGGATGATGTTTTGCATTTCCTGTGTCAATCAATATGAGCCGAGACACAAAGGGAAAGGAAGTCAATTTTATTTATATCACAAATTTGCCTCAAGGGGGTTTGACACCCTCGGTCCTTGGACCCTCGCTTTGGATAAGGAAAACCCACACTAAAGGGTAAACAAATGGAGGGAACATCTGCAATCGAGGAGGTATCAGTTCATGTCCACTAAGTTGATTAAGCACATGTCAATGGAAGGTAAATGCAGATTGGGTGTCACAGTGCCCCAATTAGATCCATAGTGTACATACAATAGAAAAGCCAAGACTTGCCCAGGTTGGTCTAAAGAGGAGATTGAGGTGCCAAACTGACAGTATGGAGTCCATTAGAAATTAAACAGGATACTCTGTACTCAACATGGATACTCGACATTAAATGAAAAATAATGGTATGTAGTTGTGTAGGTTGGATCACTTTAGAAAGCAAATGTCTCATGTGTCTTTCTCAGAGAACAGATTATAGTTGATTTAGAAAGCCAGTCGTGGCTCTAGGGGACTACTGATGAGGTGATTTGGGGGGTTTCGTCAGTGTTTTATGACAATATATTCCATAGACTGGCTTTTATCTCAATTTCAACAAGTCCGCCCACTGACATTGGTGCCAGGCCCTGCTTTACTATTCTCATCTTGGAAGAATGTCGACTGCCCGTCAGGAGATTGGCAGTGTTGTTTCTGTCTGACATCAGTCTGCATTTACACATTGGTTCCCAGGAGGCAGAAAGCCAAGACAATCATTCCACTGGCTGTGTGATTGGAATGACAAATCAGTCCATTTTTCCTGTCGATCTGTGACACCAGATCACACAGCTGCTAAAGTATGATGGCATGGATATGGGTTACTGGGACACAGTGTTTGTTAACAAAGAATTCTCTTTAGGGGAAGAAAAGCTCTAGCCCAGATTCTCACAATAAACTTTTATGCCCTACCTACATTCCTGTTGAATAAGCTGTGTAGTTGACAGTTTTGCTTTTCATTACACTCACCCCCATCTTTTTCACTGGAATATTAGAAGCGGGGAAGGGAACGGCATCCTCTTGAGTATCATGGTGCTGTGAAAATGTTGGAATTCTGTATGTTTTGTTTTACACAAACGAGGACAAAGAATTCCATTAGAAAGTATTTGTGTATGCCAATCATTGTGGGAGACAAGTAGAAGTCATTAGAATGCCCTGCTTATTTGGGAGAACATTTTTGTCCCTTATGGTCCAACTTTATTTACGTTTGTGACCTTAGTGGTGAAAGATCATTGCTGCTATTTGTGCATGGGCTTGGAAGCATTTGTCTTCATATCCTGGTTGCTGTTTGTAGAGTGCAAATGCCAGGCCACTGCTAAATAGTTCTCACAGAACCGACTATATTTCTGTGTTTTACAACTTGTGCTACAATTTGGGAAACCCTCAAAGTCTTGTTTTTTGCAACACAATTGGCAAATGACTCGCAACTTTAAAGAAGGAATTGCATGTTTTGTATTGTATTTGTTACAATTACAAACTTCTCTTGTTAAATCCTCTGTGTCCTTCCCACTACATTCTCTATAGCTGACATAGTCAGTGAGGTGATCCAGGCAAGGGACCCTTCCAGGAACCTCAGAATCCAGCACCTCCCACTCTGAATCTTTTTATTTGCATCCCGCACTCTTTCTTTCTATTTCACACACACAAATGTACTGTTGATTATCATCTCAAGACTGCCACTGAAATGAACGTCAGTTCCGAGAAAACTTCAACCTTCGAGGCTCTCCTGCCCTGATTCAGGGTTTGTACACACACATATGATATGAACAGTGTGACTCACACATGTATTGCACATAATGCACATTTGCCCCTGTGCCCCATATAGAATAAGCCTGGAAACACACTCAGTCTTGTGCATTAGCATGTTAGTCAGAATTCAGATAGTGTTTACCTGCAGATAAAAACTGACAGGTTTCTACCTGAGAAGTTCATAATTGGTTGCCTCTCCTGTGGAAAAAATGAGTCCTTGAATGGTCACTTACTCCATTACTGTAAAGTACCCATGTTTCCTTCCAAGCCATCCTTCAATCTCTAATGAGTGTTGCAGTAAAAGCTGTTGCTATGTTGTAACATGGGCTATGAAGTAAGGCGAAAGGGCAATATGTATATAGAGTGTGTGTGTGACTGTACGAGATCCAGCGCTTACCTCACCTGCTTCAGCAACTAAAGTCAACACCACTTACATTTACTTATGGAGTAATTTAAAAATCAAAGGATAACGGAAATACATACTTGCAATAGCTGCTAGAAGGTGTATTTAGATCCTGTAATGTATTACATTACATTATTGGTGTCCCCTTTAGGAACATTGTCATATTGTTGTTGGCCATGTTGTATCTAAACAACTCAAAGTGCAGCTAATGGGATCATGACTACATGTCTTCATTCCACACTGAATGAAACATGTATTCAGGTCCACACAAAAACCAGGGCATATTTGTGTTGTTGTTGCTTTTTATATACTCCTTGGATTGCACTTAGTTATTTGTGGTTTTATCAGAAATATGTCCAAATATGTCGTTAGGTGATGATATATGTCATAGACATAAATAGTATACATTTTGTCAATATGGGTTGAAGAAAATCTAAGAACACATGATACAATGCAATACTATATAGTACAACATTCTGTAAACTGAACACAGAGTTAGATAAACAAAGACGAAGGAAAGCAGGGGTGTATATATATGAGGGGAAACCACAGTGTAGGGCATGAACAATCAGGAGACACAGGTGGGAGGCAGGGGCGTGGCTGAGGGCAAGTGAAAGGAATGAACAATCAGGAGATACTGGGGAGACACACACGAGAAGCACACCGGGTGTTGCATAAACAGCAGTTCAAAAACCAATGGGTTACGTCTCGGAGGCTACGTCCACTTCTCTCATACACTCTATGATTCAACTGGAATAGATTTAGCTCATATTTGCTTCACCAACAGCATACCAGTTAGCTTAAAGTTGATTGTCGGAACCTTTTATAAGCTACTGTATGGAAAGGCAAAGGTTGCTCATGTCGTCGGAAGGGTATTCTTTGCCATTATGTTGACTTTTTCACTTTGCGACTGCACAACATGGTTCACCTTTGGTGTTTTGACGTGTACACACAGCCTGCTCAAAGGCCTCCACCGTCATCCCTGTCCCCCCAAAACCAAAGATCACAGAACATAATGACTACATTTAGCCCTGACCTCTGTGGTTGTGAAGTCTTTTGAGCGCCTTGTCCTGTCCCACCTCAAAACCCTCACCAACCCACTCCTGGACCCCCTGCAGTTTACCTCCAGAGCCAAAAGGTCTGAAGACGACACAGTCATCATGGCCCTCCACTTCATCCTCCAGCATCTGGACTCCTCAGGAATGCCAGGATCCTGTTTGTAGACTTCAACTCTGCCTTCAATACCATCATCCCTTCTCTGCTGCAGGACAAGCTCTCCCAGCTGCACGTGCCCGACTCCACCAGCAACTGGATCACAGACTTCCTGTCTGACAGGAAGCAGCATGTGAAGCGCTGCAAACATGTCTAAGCCTCTCATACCATCATTACCGGATTCCCCCAAGGCGCCATTCTTCCCCCCTCTGCTCTTTTCCCTGCTGCACCTCAAGTCATCAGTCCGTCAATATCCGGAAGTTCGCGGATGACACCACCCTCATTGGACTCATCTCTGGTGAGGATGAGTCCTCCTACATGTGGGAGACTGACCATCTGGTGACCTGGTGTAGACTTATCAACTTAGAATGCAACACTCTAAAGACGATGGAGATGGTTGTGGATTTCTGTGGAGTCCTTCTGCTTCCTGCGCTCCACCATAACAGAGTGACCTCAGAACATCAGCTACATCACCAAGAAGGCTCAGCAGAGGATGCTCTTAATGAGGCAGCTGAAGCAATTCAACCTGCCAAAGACAATGATGCTGCACTTCTACATTGCCATCATTGAGTGCATCCTCTCCACCTCCATCACTATCTTGTACGTGTTAATCACTCTGCTTCACAACTTGTTTTCCTCCAGGGCCCTGCAGCGGGCAGGAAAGATTGTAGCCGACCGCTAAAAACTAAATGGCATCCCGGGTCACTTGGATATTTGGGAGAGGTGCTAGCCATACAGCTGTTAATATTGCAAATGATTTCAAATGGACCGGCTCTTTGTCGGAGTCACTTGGTTCATATTCCGGATCAGTTGAGATGATCAGTGGCCATGGGCATCCAAGCATTCCTAAGCCGCTACAGCTGTGCAAACAAACACACATGCACAGATATGTGCACGTACACATGAAAATAGCCACAAGTGCACACACGCACAGGCTTAAATGTGTACACTCTCTGACACACAAACACTTCTGATCTTGCCGACTGATACATGCTAATTAACAACATGTCATACATCATTAGGGTGTTAATGTCCTGCTTCAGCAGTACTTTATTGTTGCTATTAATTAGTATCCATTGTCCTTTGATACTTCGTGATGTGTTCAGTCAAGGTGCAACATCACTTGTTAGCAGATGAGGTCAACAGGTCAGTCAATTCACTGATGGCCTAAATTGGCTAAATTGAAACTAAATGACAATGTAATGAACAAACTTAACAAACTGATTATATGTTCTGCCCAGATACTGGCATGCTTAACAGATAACACTATAATTAACTCGATATCCCACCTAAATGTAGGTGTTTCTTTTACTTTTGTGTTCATTGACAGTCTTTTGCTCATTCCGACAGGCACTACCACAGTATGGATGAGTTCAGCCACTATGATTTACTGGAAGTCAGTACTGGCCGTAAAGTGGCAGAGGGACACAAGGCTAGCTTCTGTCTGGAGGACACCACCTGTGACTTTGGCCACCTGAAGCGCTATGCCTGTACCACTCAAACTCAGGTAACACAGCAAACCAAAACATGAAATTAGGAATTTAAGCTTAATTTGGTCACCAGCAATATTCTTGTTAGCACTGTTTTTGACTCGGATCAGTATTCCTCATAAGTGTCTCACCTCCCCTTTGTTTTTTCAGGGTTTGAGCCCAGGCTGCTACGATACATACAATGCTGATATTGACTGCCAATGGATTGACATAACGGACATTCAGCCTGGAAAATACATACTAAAGGTAACAGTTATGTGAGAATCAAGTGTGAGCCGACATGGCAGCACAATTCATGGAAAACGGTGAGGCTCAAGGCCACCAAAACAAATTGATCGGGGTAGTAAAAAAGTGATGAAGTTAATGACATTTTTAGGTTTCTAGTTATCTGCAATCATTTCGTGGCTCAGTTGTTTCTCACCCATCTTCTTGTCTATTTTCCTTGCATATTTTATTTGGTCAGTGTGACTGGACACACAAAAGATCTACAGTATATGTGATCGTGGTTATTGTCATCTATCTCAAATACCCTCATTTTTGGAGTGTCCATCAGTTGTTTTGTGATTATGGTGAGTTATAATGTGCCTTCTGTCCTTCGTCTCTCAGCTCCAGGTTAATCCCAAATTCTTGGTGCTGGAATCAGATTTCACCAACAACGTGGTCAGGTGTAACATACACTACACAGGACGATTTGTTACAACAAACAACTGTAGGATAACACAGTAAGTACGACTCTACCAAGACACTTTTAACACATAGTTGGTAATTGATTAGTAATTTATTAGTAATTAGTGAAGTCACTAGGTGAGTGTTACATTGATGACCAATGTTCTCATTTTCTACTGCAAGTACAGGCTGGGCAGTTTTCAAATATTTGTGTATTTGTAGAATGTGGACTAAAAGATAAGCCATAAATCGTTTTGTGTCATGTTCCCATAGAGTTACACTGAACCACATGGCGGGTTAGGAGCTAAACACAGTTTTAGGAAGAGCCTTACAGTGTTTTGAATTACTTAGTGGACTTAATGGGTTCCTGTCTGAAATATTTGATTGAGAATTATGTTCTCATTCTCCAGTTAAGATTAATAGTCTCTGAAACTTTCATATTCTCCCTCAACGGGAGATGAAGGGGTGTTGAACTTTTGAATTAGGAAGTGTATCATTGCACTCAGAATTACTATCATATCCTCTTGAAAAGACTTTATAGAGAGTGTCTATACAAGAGGAAAGCATCATTAGGTTCAAGTGCACTAGTTGGTTTCACTGGTACAGTGAAAGATACACTTAAAAATATGTTTGCCAAGGCATTTTTGGAGTTAATGAAAGCTGAATATAATAGTTGGGTAGTGAACCCAATATACATTAGCAGATGCCAGAAGCCTTATTTCCATCATTAACGTCTGATATTTGAAAAGATTTAATATTTGAAAAAGAATCAGGTATATAATTATATCAACACTAATTATGAATACAGACATTGTCTGCTCAAATTAAAATACACAGCAGCAACTAGAAGTCTTCATTAGAGTTTATATAGCTGCCGTGTCCTGCAGTTTGTTAGATTTCCAGCACCCCCGACCAAACACATTGGTTATACCTCAACGTAAAAGCTTTTTCGCATGTCATGTTGAAAATATGAACGAGCACTATATCCACAGGTTGTGTTCAAATGAAATATTAGCCTGATCATACGTTTGTACTTCTCATACTCATAATATCAGGTATAAGGATGCTGATTATGGATATGCAACTTGTGCCTTTTTAAGACCCCTTTTACATGTTTCTTGTCGTTTTAAAACTGCCTGCGACAGTAGTTATGTTGCCAGCGAGAACAAATGACAGCTTATGTCTACCTCTGCCTAAAATCAACCTATATATACGTGTATATATATATAAATATATATATATATATATATATATATATATATATACGTATATATATATATAATTATTATAATTTTTTTTTTTTTTAATCCCTCAAGAATAATAGTGGTAAATCCCCCACTAATATATCTGTAAAATGCGTTGTGTACAGTGCGAGAACATAAAGCTTTATAGGCACAGCAACAGTAAGTAAGGAGGGCGGAGCTTAATAAACAGTAAAACTTCTCACCAATTTGAGTGTTTCGTTAACCACAATTAATTAGAGCACAATAAGAGCCAATGTTGTTGTATAGTTTTGGCATTACTCCTGTGAACAAGATGGTATAAACTGTGACATAAATCCTCGGTCTGGGATACATAGGATTTTCTTCTGTACAGCATCTTATATTCCATGAGCCTGGAATGTCAAAGTTCCTCTAACAGTGTTGAATGTTGTCTGTTTATTTTTGCAGGTCTTGATCGGGCACTGGAAGGCTGCCATGGGTGACCCTGATTGCTATTCCATTGAAATGTGAATGGAATCCATTTGTTGTTGGTCCATTGTTGTTTGTCTCAACTATTTTGTGCTGCATGTCTCGGTATCCTGAGCCCATGGCAAACAAGGGTTCCACTGGCACTGAACATAATTTGGGGGTTTTCAAGTGAACATGCGCACACACACACACACACCCCACACATACACACAATTTAGCATAATGCATAATTTCTTCTTGAATAATTACTAATTCACATTCCTTCAATGTACGTACCACAAAAGATCGTGCTTCCAACTATATTTCTCATATTACTACCAGTCTGGTTTGGTTAATTTTGGAACACATCATTGAATTTAAAAAAAAAGGTGTTTACTGTATCTGCGCACAAACATATACTCACTCCCGGCAGAATGACTCTATTTGAATTATAAATTATAAAATAAAGCGTGAAATGGTGCCGGTGCTGAGTTGAGTGGACCCGACAAATCAGTGTTCCGCTGCGATCCAATTAATAAGATTAGGGGACGAAGTCTTCCCAGCAGCATTCATCCATGCCGTGTGGGGACGGACAGGGATGCCCAGTGACTCAGAAGAACTATAATGTGTGTTAGTTTGTTTAGTTTCTTTTCTCTTCACTGCCCCAGTGTATACTGTGGTTCTCTGAGCACATCCTGTTTCATGTTGTGTTAACAGCAAGAGGAAAACAGCAGGTCATATTTGCATTTGTCAAGTTCATCAAATGTTACGTCAACATGAAAAAAGACCATCAGTACTGGTGGTTGTACTCCTCTTAAGTCCTTGCATATTTGTGTCTCGTCCCCGTCCGTCCTTTCTTATTTCAGTAAAACACAAACAGGAAGCTCAACTGGCAGAAAATGGTGCTTTCCAGAACACAAGACTCACACTATGTAAGCTGTATAATTACACTGTTTCAGGGTCTCTTCTTCAACTACCAACACTGGTCAGATGGAACATAGGTCATATATACCTTTTTTAAAAATGGATATACAAATATTTTAGTGATGCATGATTTTAATGATGGAGAGTATCTTACTGTAACTGATTGTACTTTGTTTATCCAGTTTGACCTGTTACTGTAATTTGTGAAATACAATGAACTCGTATTTTCTTTGATAATCTGAATTATTCAAATAGTGGCTTCAGACTGAGCATCATAATGCAGAGCGTAAGAAAGCCATCTCTACCTACCTCTCCAATTGAGTGAGCTGTTTCCTGTTAAGTGTTTCCATTGCAATGGTTCACTATGGCCTCCTACCACTGTGTTGCAGCATACAGTTAAAACTCACAATTCTGTTGAACATATCAATGATCACACAATGTTGGAATGCAAACAAATAATAATTCCAATATCCTTAATTCTTTATCGGGTACTTAATCAAACACTCCCTGAGTACCTACTTTGTAAGCAGCAGTACATCAGCAGAGCAACTTGTGTATCTGTTTACAGTGGAACCAAACATACCAGAGTTTTATTAAAGAAGTCAGTCAATAATTGGACTTCCTCCGTGATGCCATGAGCAACTGTGATGTGATTTTATCGTAGTTTTCCACTCAACAGCAAAGCTCAGTAACAGGAGTTGGTTATCTTGCTGAGAGGTTGTAGTACAGCCTGTCGCCTGCAGCTCTTCATCAACAGCTCGCTGACTGACTTCTTGTTCAATTCACAGATCAGCTGCAAACTTGCTGACATCTTGTTTTGTTTCTCACATTTTTGTCTGCGATCGTCGTTAACACTAATCGTGGTGACAAAAAGATTCCTAGGACTGTTTTACAATAAAGGTCTCCCCATTTGTGTGAACCAGCAGCAGTAGGAAATAGTTGGTTTCGCTTTAAAAAAGCAGTACTATGATATAACAATGTAACCTACTATATAGAGAGGGAATTGTTATTGAATGTTAAAAACATTGAATAGCTATTGCAGAAAGCAATGCCGACCATAAAAAGTATGAACAATGGGGTTTGATTACACTTTAATATCTGCCAATTCTGAATAAACAATGGAAAAGCACCAACAGTTATACTGTAGATAGCCAGCTCTTATATTTGATCTGCATTTTTCTTGTGTGCGTAGCTCATGATCATAACGTATACGCTCGATGACGAGATGCAACAACATATGATTCTGAACAAGAGTAGCTAACAGCAATACAGCATCTTTGGCATGTGGTGATGACATTTGTATGAACACCTGTCAAACATGTCTTTTACAATAAATACATTTACACATCTGCTGTGTGCACTCATTGGAATATAAACATGATGTGCCAGCAGTGGATCCCTGTGCTTCATATGAGGTTTACACAGAATACTGTAGTGTCACGGGCTGTCTCTAGGACAGGCTAGCCTGGGGCGGTGCAAAGAGAGAGATGAACACAGGCACGTCCGAGGGTATTTAACAAAAAGTCCAGGTTTATTTCCCATCCCACCAGCAAGGTAACATCCAAAAAGAACAAAGTATCAAAAAAAAGGTCCAGTTAGATAACACAAAACCTCCCGGAGGAGAAAGTGGTTAATTAACCAAACAAAAACTCATACCTGGTGAATCCAGGCTACGAGGTCCTCTCCCTTGTTGTCCTCTTCCAGGTGCTCGTGGGTTCACCTTCCGCTCTCCTTTCCAGGTGCTCTCCCTTAAGTCTCCCAGCCCTGCCTCAATCAGGTGCCTTAAGCAGCTGCAGCTGGGTGAGCGGTGAGGCAGGCTGGGAGATGTAGTTTTTGCACTGGTGGCCACTCTGTAGCGCCCCTCCACTACCTGTCCCCTTGTGATGCCACATATCCCTTTCCCCGGGCCTGACGTCCTCGGCAGGGTGAATGAGCACCAGAAGGCATCACGGCGGGACAGGGCATCTGCGTTGCCATGGCGTCGCCCTGGCCTGTGAATGACAGAGAAGTTAAACGGCTGGAGGCTTAAAAACCACCTAGTTACCCTGCTGTTTGTTTCCTTATTTTTTGCCATCCATTGCAAAGGTGAATGATCTGTTACCAGAGTGAACCTCCTTCCAAGCAGGTAATATTTGAGGGTTTCCAGGGCCCATTTCAACGCTAGGCACTCTTTCTCCACTGTGGCATAGTTCTTCTCCCTTGGCAGCAACTTCCGGCTCAAATACAGAACGGGGTGTTCCTCACCTTCCTTTATCTGGGCTAAGACAGCACCCAGGCCCATCTCAGAAGCATCTGCCTGGACCACGAACTCCTTGCTAAAGTCGGGGGCCATCAGGACTGGTTTCGAACACAAGGCCCTCTTCAGGTCGTTAAAGGCCTCTTCTGCCGCCGGGCACCATGTCACCATACGGGAATGTTTCTTGGTCGTCAGTTCGGTGAGAGGGGCCGCTATCACAGAGAAATCCGGGATAAAACGTCTGTAATAATTGGCCAGGCCCAAGAAGGATCTCACCTGTTTTTTGGTCAACGGCTTTGGCCAGTCTTGGATGGCAGCGAGTTTCGCATCCTGGGGTTTCACAAGGCCCCGCCCGATGGTGTACCCCAAGTAGTTGGTCTCCCCAAACGCCAGCCTACACTTTTTGGGGTTGGCGGTCAAGCCTGCCTGTCGGAGGGAGTCGAGGACCTTCTGAACCCGTGGTAGGTGGCTCTCCCAGTCTGGGCTCTGAATTACCACATCATCCAGATAGGCCGCTGCATATTCTCGATGGGGTTTCAGTACTTGGTCCATCAGGCGCTGGAAGGTGGCGGGGGCTCCAAACTGTCAAGGCTGTCTTCTCCTTCGACCCTGGAGACAATGGAACCTGCCAATAACCTTTGGTGAGATACAGGGTGGTTAGGAAACGTGCCTGGCCCAGGCTTTCAATTAGCTCATCGACACGAGGCATGGGATATGCATCAAATTCAGAAATGTCATTTACTTTTCTAAAATCATTACAGAACCGGGCTGTTCCGTCCGGTTTGTCAGCCAGGACGATGGGGCTTGACCAGGCACTCTTGGATTCCTCAATCACGTTCAACGCCAGCATCTTCCTTACCTCCTCGTTAATCAGCTTCTTGCGGGCCTCCGGCACCCGATATGGCTTTTGGTTCACCGTTTTTCCCGGCCTGGTGCGTACTTCATGTTCCACCAGGTGGGTGTAGCCTGGGAGGGATGAAAATACCTCCTGATTTCCTTCTACCAGCTCCTTTGCCTGCTGCCGCTGGTGCGGAGAGAGGTCCGGGCCTAACTGCACCTCGTCCCAGGCGGGTTCTCTCGACTCTCTGGGGGGGAAGGCCATTGAACAACACCTCTCGCTCATGCCATTTCTTTAGGAGGTTAATATGGTAGATTTGCTCACCTTTCCTCTTCCCTGTTTGTCGTACTTTGTAATTGACTTCCCCAACCTTTTCAATTACTTCAAAGGGCCCCTGCCAAGTAGCCAAGAACTTACATTCCACAGTGGGGACAAGAACTAGGACTCTGTCTCCTGGGTTGAATTCCCTGGGTTGTGCTGCTCGGTTATAGGCGGCCCTTTGATCCCTCTGAGCCTTCTCCATGTGTTCCTTCACAATGGGGAACACAGCTGCCATCCGGTCCCGCATCGCCCCCACGTGTTCAATCATGGTACGATGGGGACAGGGTTGCTCCTCCCACGTCTCCTTGGCGATGTCCAGAAGGCCCCTGGGTTTGTGAGAATACAACAGGTCAAAGGGTGAGAAGCCAGTGGAAGCCTGAGGCACCTCTCTTACCGCAAACAGAAGGTAGGGTAACAGCTGGTCCCAGTTTCTTCCGTCTTTGTCAATGGCCTTCCTCAGCATGGCTTTGAGGGTCTTGTTGAACCTCTCCACTAGCCCATCTGTCTGGGGGTGGTAGACCGAGGTTCTCACCTGTTTCACGTGTAACAGCGCACACAACTCCTTGGTGACCCTCGACATAAAGGGGGTCCCCTGGTCGGTAAGAATCTCCTTTGGAATCCCCACGCGGCTGCTGAAGAGGAACAGTTCTTTTGCTATTTGTTTAGCATTGGACTTTCTTAAAGGGACGGCTTCCGGATAACGGGTGGCGTAGTCCACTATGACCAAGATGTACTGGTGCCCCCGGACACTTTTGAGCAGGGGACCCACAATATCCATGCCTACTTGTTCAAAGGGGGTTTCTATAATAGGCAAAGGGATAAGGGGGTTCCGGTACGTCGGTTTCGGAGCGGTGACCTGACAATCTGGGCAGCTGCGGCAGTAGTTCTCTATCTCCTTGTGGACTCCGGACCAAAAAAACCTCTATAACACCCTCTCTTTAGTCTTCTCTACGCCCAAGTGCGCTCCCAGCAAGTGAGTGTGGGCCAACTGCAGAACTGTGAGGCCGGGGCACAAGTAGTTGCTCAACGATTTGGTCCTTACTTCTTGTTACCTGATACAAGAGGCCATTTTTCACTGAAAAATGAGGGTAGGAAGGGGTCAACCGGGTTCCCACCAACGTTCCCTCTAGGACCTGGACGTTTCTTAAGGCATTACCCAGAGTCAGGTCCTGCAACTGTGCGGTTCCATACTGACCTTTAAGGGGCAGTGTTTCTCGAGGGCCATCAGTGTCCTCCTCACTTGGCCCAGGTTGGGGCTCAGCGTCATCAGACTCAGCTCCACTAGAAGCTTCTGCCAAGGCTTGGACTGACACTAGAGGGGACAAGCATGGTTTGGCAACGTTAACCCAGGTTTTACTCAATTGTGGATGGTTCGACTTACGTTTGCGGGGCTCCCGACTAAGCTTCTTTAGGGCTTCCCTCCACAGCATCTGGAAAGCCACGCCCGATCAGGACTGGGACCGGGAGGTCCCGGATTACTCCCACCTCGACATTAAACATGCCCTTAGTTGTGGTCAGTTTCACTACGGTGGTTGGATACTCTCGGGTATCTCCGTGGACACAAACCACCGGGACGGGATCGCCTTGAGCCGGGGACGTTGCCTCAAACTGCCTCCTGGACTAGGGTCCTAGCACTTCCTGAATCGAGCAAGGCTTCTAGGTCCCGTCGATTCACCTTTACGGGGCACGTTGGTCGCCGGTCCCTACTTTCGCCCAGGAGGGCAGCAAAGTGGACATGGGGGCCGCTGGCGGACTCCGCTGTGGGCATGGGCTCGTCTAGCCTTTCACACTGCCAGGAGATGTGGCCGAATTTGCCACAGCGATAGCACTGGCGGGGCTCTGGGTTCCGGAACGCTCGTGGCTGTCCAGGTGAACTACCGCCTCTGCTGGGTGGGTCCGAGTGAGGGTTGGCCAGGGCCGGACCTCTTTGGCGGCGCGTCACAGGGTGATTGGAGCATGTCCGAGGCCGCCTGGAACTGTTCTACGGCTTCTACCAACCCTGTGGCCGTTGTTAACTTTTGGTGGCAAATTATTTTTTTTGCCTCGTACGGTAGACCCCGTAGATACTTGTCCATAACCAGGGTTTCTATCATGTCTGCCGGGCTGTGTTTGTCCGGTTCCAACCACCTTTTCGCCACTCGTATCAACTCGTGCATTTGGGACCGGGGCGTCTCTCCGCTTAGGAAAGTCCAGTTATGAAACCGTTGGGCCATGCTAAATTTGGTGAGCCCCTGGCGACTCAAAATCTCCCCCTTTAACTGGTCGTAGTCGTGGGCAATATCAGCCTCTACATCTCGAAATGCTTTAAGGGCCTCACCGGATAGGAAAGGCGCCAGAAGTCCAACCCACTGTCTCTTTGGCCACCCTTCTCGAGTCGCCGTAGCTTCAAAGGCATGAAGGTAAGCTTCCACATCGTCGGTCACGCCAAGTTTAGGGATGTAATCAGCAGCCCTGGGCTTCGACTCTGGCCTCTGCCCGAGCTCCTGCAGTTCATTAGCCCTGATTTGCTGTGCCAACAGGGCACCTCTGATTTCCTGCTGCGCCCTCTGGCTCTCCAACAGCATCTGCATCAGTGGCTCCATTTTGGATTGGTGGCCTGGGGTTTGAAGTTCTGAAAAAAGTTGGGACAAGTCGTCAATATCTCCTCTCTCAATCATCCGCACTTTGGCCCCAGTGCCCGCATTCTCCACCACCTGTAGTGTCACGGGCTGTCGCTAGGACAGGCTAGCCTGGGGCGGTGCAAAGAGAGAGATGAACACAGGCACGTCCGAGGGTATTTAACAAAAAGTCCAGGTTTATTTCCCATCCCACCAGCAAGGTAACATCCAAAAAGAACAAAGTATCAAAAAAAAGGTCCAGTTACATAACACAAAACCTCCCGGAGGAGAAAGTGGTTAATTAACCAAACAAAAACTCATACCTGGTGAATCCAGGCTACAAGGTCCTCTCCCTTGTTGTCCTCTTCCAGGTGCTCGTGGGTTCACCTTCCGCTCTCCTTTCTCCTTCCCAGGTGCTCTCCCTTAAGTCTCCCAGCCCTGCCTCAATCAGGTGCCTTAAGCAGCTGCAGCTGGGTGAGCGGTGAGGCAGGCTGGGAGATGTAGTTTTTGCACTGGTGGCCACTCTGTAGCGCCCCTCCACTACCTGTCCCCTTGTGATGCCACAATACGTATCAGTAGATTCTGAGGAAATACTGTGTGACAAGTGTGACAAGTTACTGAAATCAGCCCTCTCATAAGAGATTAGGTGTAATATGTTTAATTCATTAAGGCATTTTCACAGCTGCTGTGTGTCATTTGTCATGCATGATTCAGGCAGGGTTGCAAATCTGAACTTTATGAGAACAGGAAAGATGCACACTGCATTAAAGATGCCTGCAAAACGCCAAACAGTAAATACAACAACTGTGTGTTGGCACTATGGTGCTGTGCATAAATGAATAAGTCACATTCATGTTTATGTTGCATGTAGACAACCTTAAAAACAATCTGCTTGGGTCACATGCTGTCACCACACTGCCAAAGATACATTCATTTCAGTTTGAAGTCTTCTGAAAGTTGACATCATGGAGCAACAGTGAGAGAGGAGCTCATACTATATTCAAGCTAAACATAGAAGTACACAACAATGATTGGAACCGAGTCATGGAGGCAGGGGAGGGGCGTACACCTTTAAATGGTTGTATTTTGTATGTATATTAAATACATGTTTTTCTTTTCAAGTGTTTTACTGCCGTATTGTGACAGCACTCATTAAACGTGGTGTCTCCTACCCCTCCTGCTCCACCATTAGATGTGGTGTATGCATATACCCACCTGGGTTTGGTCGTGTCGGATGCGATTATTCCTCACAGTCCCTACAGGGAAGATATCCGCTCTTCCAAATCACCCATTTATCTTGCATTGCATTTCAGACTCTCAGCAGCTGCCCATTGGCTACACAGTGCATGTACGTTCTGGAAGGGCAAACGACAGTGACTATTATAGGCTGTTCTAAAAAAAAAAAATAAAAGAAGATTTTATTTTTACAGCCGCCATGCCAACTGGTATTATCCGGGCCGCTGCTGCCACTGTTGTGTACGTTACAGTTTTCATGGGGAAACGGTCATTAATATGCATTGCTTATGTTGGCTGTGTTCATGTGTGGATGTGTGGGCTTATTTAATTTTCTCGGGTTTTTTTGTGGTAGGGGAGGGGGTTGTCATGAGCCCATATTCTGCTGAAGTGCACACACAGCTTGTGTGATGATGTGATTATCTGTAAGGAGGATTTGCATTTGCAAGAAATTAGCAGTTTGTTTTTGTTCCAAAGCTGAACATCTCATATATCGGCTACTTGTGCAGTAGCATAGGAGCAGAGACAATTAGTTGGGCTTGGTTTGCTTTTTTTCTCAACCAAGGAAGGGAGGGTCACAGGGCTATGCCTTCAGAGTCACGGTTCACTATCAAATGAGAAATAAACTGAATGTTAAATCGCGTCAACATGAATGAGAAAAAAATAGACATTTGTGGTGAGTTATATTTGCAATGATAACATTTTATTGCAGGGCTATAATATTGCATTCATTTGTGCAGTGTACCTTATACATTGGTAACAGTATAGTTAGTTTCAGTTGTGAAATATGATATTTGAAAAACACATAGACATTCCTCGTAGAGGTATTTCTTCCCCCCCCCCCCCCCCCCCCTCCCCCGCCCAGGAGAGTGAGAATCCATTATCTCGTTGTTTTGATACGCTGTTCTCACTCTCATATTTGGTCTGTCCTAACTAAACCCTGACCCCCATGATGGGACTTCATCTTGGTATGGGCTGTCTGTTCAGGCTGTCCACATGAAATCACCCCATTCCAGCATTTCTATGCCACATGATATTGTTTTGTGAAAGTGCTGCAGTACACGCAGCCATGAACTCCACTTTGACCATGTGTGTTTATATAAATATGTTTGCGTGTTTCTGTGTATCTATTTGTGTGTGTGTAAAAGAGAGAAAGACAGATCGGTAACTCCAAATGAGGGGACGGGAATCCAAATGATGCAATCCATTGTTTTACTGAGAGGTATTACTTTTCCAAAAGTCTGTTTTGTTGAAAAGTCTTACTGTTATATATCGTTTTTTGATAAGCTAGCCTCTGTTTTTGCTTCTATGTGTTCTCGAGCAGCTTTTGGCTAAGCAGCTTAAAGGAAGCCTTCTAGCCCTATGTTGAGTACAGCCAGTAATACACAATGTCCACTGGGAGCCTCTTTTACAGTGCTGCAATCATTTTAATTTCTTAAATGATTTAACACCATTTCTTGAAACAAATACATATGCAATTGTATTCATCAAGAATGTGCTAGAGGATGTTTCCCCAGTGAATCCAAACAGTGTGCGATTCTGAGTGGAGCACATAAATATACCCCAAGGGGCGTACGGAACAAAATCCAACAGACGCATACTGTATAACTGAGATATGGAATATACATGATGCACAATGCCAGAGATGCCAACGTGAGCATGGTCTTAAGAAACTAGACCAGGAGGAGAATAAGGGCACAAATAAGCACAACTAACTGCATGTAGCAGGAGGCAGAGTTATATAAAGGGTCAGAACAGTTTGTCAGATTACAAGGTGATTGTAGAAATCTGATGATTCTGATGAGGTGACGGGAGTGTCACTGCTTTCCCCCGATCCAAGAGTGGCATAAAACATTCTGCACTTGGGGACTCCATCCCAAGGGAATTCAAGAAGCAGAGAAATATCTTGAAACTGCCTCCTTAATAACACATTTTCTGACTATCTGTAACAACATGCATGTTGTAATTCCCCTTGAATGTTGCTGGCACCCAATCAAAAGAACATGCAGCAAGAGTATCATGAGAAAAGGGAAGGACTCATACAGAATAGGTTGCGACATGATAAGAGCAAATCCATTACATATGTAAATACTTTGCTTCGGGCAGGAAAGTGTTATGTCTGATCGTCGATAAGCGGAGGATCTGCAGGGAGGGCTATCGACAAATAACTCCCCTTCACAACAAGGCACATTTACCAGCAAAACCTGTGTAAAGCAACAACTGTGTTGCAGCTGCAAGCCTGCAACCTAATTGAGGGAACTGATCAAGTGAAGTGAAGCAAGACTGATTAGATCTTCCAGCGTATTCTCAGTGGCGAGACGTCATTGACTACACAGAACCGCCGCGGAAACCCGGAGCCACGGGTGTAATGCTGCTGATGCTGAAAATGGAAAACCACGAGGAAACACCCTTTTCGGTGTTTGAAGTTGTCAGTCGCGACCATCCGAGGGCTGGTTATCATGAATGGCTTGTTGCTCACATTTCTGGCATTAGTAAGGCACACTGATGGTGGGTCATGACAGTCAGCACTGCCTGCACAGTGATGGAGCTGGAAGAGGTGGGACCTTTGGGATCTATGATGAGGACGGGCAGATTGTGGAGGTTGTTATTCCCGTCATGACAAATTTGACCTATCATTATTTACTGAGTGCAGTCCCTTTCCAACATCCATCATATCTTTGACAAAACATAATCACTGTGTATGTGGCACAAATGGTAATAGACAAAAAATAATTAATTGAATACAGTAAATAAAGTGAATAATAAAAAATAATACTAATAATAAAACAAGCCTCTCCTCCCAATAACCTTTCCCATCACTTTAAAAAATGCTATTACAAAATGGCATTTGTGCTCCTATCTTCTCTAGCTTATTGTTTCCTCTCCCACATAATAGTTTAGTTGATCTCACATTTATTTCACTCATGCAGCCCATAATCATAATTTTATGGTGACACTGATGACAAGGTGACAACATTCAGCTTCAGTAATTTGCTCCCCCTTTCCCATTCTAGCCACAGTGTGTGTATCAGTTCATGGTGAGGTCACGTCATGAGGGAGTGTTTCTGCTCAAATTACAATTATTATTTGTGTTTAATCAGACTTTTTTGTCTGGCGAGCTTTGCCTCGACAATCCGCATGTAGCATGTGAAAGAGCTTGATTATGCATACATTATTACTTAATAGTTAAGACTATCTCTCTGGCAGTTTTGTATTGTTTGTGGTATTTGCAAGATGTATATATGTAATCCTAAATACCTCATTCCCTCTAAAGCAGAGTGTTCAACTTACTAACTCCCTCTTTGTCCAACACATTTATAAAGTTGTTTAGACATTTGTTAGACTTTCCCTTATATCAATTAATAGAATAACTATTGATAAAGACTCAAACCCCTCCACCCTAAACAGCTTGCAAAGCGCTAAAAGACATAACTTGAGACCTTCATTCTTCACTTCAGCAGGTTTATGTGAGGATAATTGAATTTAGTAGAAAGAGAGAAGAGGGACTATCTATGAACCGACATTGCCAGAAAGCCCACCTCCAGACTTGAGGTCTAATTTCTGCAGAGCCTACTGTGTAGAGATTCTGTGGCACAATATCAAGACCACAGGTAATTCATCTTCTGGCTCCAGCTCTGCTTTTCAACCTAATTTAATGAATAGAGATGTGAAGAAATCTTCATTTCCGTCGGGATAAACACATTGCGGAAAGGTTGGCTTTGTAAAGGGAGAATAGAGGCAGATTAGAAACCACTGGCTGAAGACTCTTAAATAGTGAGGGGGGAAAAACTGTTATGATTTACATGCAGTTGCAGTTGCTGGCTCATTTGTTTTGATAATGCCTCATCCTGTGCACACGTTATGCAAAGTTGATTCCACCATATATTGTGTATCTGAGTTAAAAAACATTTCCTTTCTTGTGTTAACGCTCCACATTGAAAGCTATGGGCGTTATACGAGACAAAGAAGCAGCTTATTTCATAGACACAAGACACACTTGAGTGCACTGCCTGACAGTTTAAATACCGCCTGCTTCATCACTGAAACATCTGGCTTGTATTTGGTGTCAGCTGCGAAAGAGAAAAAAAAAGAGCACTCTCTCTATCAGCTTAGTTTGCTGACTTTCATCAATTTTAAGGAGTATGCAAATGTGCAGTTCCTCCAGCATCCCTAAGAGTCCACACGGTTACAACAACAGGGCAATAAATTCTCATTAAGGCTTTCCTTCCACGAAAGGCAGAAATTGAAGTTGGGATATTCGTGTTTATAGTCCCAGGCAATTGGAACAAATGAGGAGATCTCGTGGAGGGAAGATAGGCTTCCAGCGTTAATCGGGTCCCTGCTATAGCCCCGCACCCACCCACCCACCCACTCCTCCACTGGCTCCGTGGGGAGTGTCAGTGATGAAGTCAGTCACGGGGAGCGACGGCCCTGCACTGCTGTGCTCAGGCCCCTCTGACAGGCCCATTTTTCTCCAGACTCATTCTCCAACCTCCACTGTCACCACTTCCTGTGTTGTCAGGGGGACGACTCCCATCATCAGATCTGTGATTTCACAGGCTGGTGGCAGCGGCTGACTAACATGGCCCTGCTCCAGACAGCTGGGTGACCCCTCCTTAGTAGCTGGCTGGATGCTCTGATTTCGCTCATCATGCACATGTAAAGAATAGATGAATTAGGATGGGATTCTTTTCATGTATTTATTTTCTTTGCTGCTTGATGCCAATAGATTTTGGGAGCTTCTGATGTGTCTGTTTCTTTGTGTCAACACAAATATCAGAGTCAGCTGGGACTGCGCCCTTGTTGTATTACCAAAGCTGGACAATGCCAGAAGGCACTGTCAAAAGACTATTACCACGTTTTGGGAAACCCACTCCTTGCAGGAGTTAGGATCAATACTGATCGATTCTCAGAGAGTGGCATCAATCTACTCATCTACTGTATCTCTCGCTCTTCCTAAAATGTGAAACTGTTACATTAAGGGGAACGTAAACACCTATCCATTGTCAGTGTTGCAGTAATTGTGCATTTTACTACAGTTAGCCAAATTCAGCACTATGTATATGTCCATCTGGGACTGGACTTTAAGTAACATGTGTTATGTCCATGTATGTTGTGATAAAATATAACATAATTCATAGTTGAATTTTATATATAAGGATTATGAGGCTACAAAATCCTAAGTGACACTGTTATATCACTTTGCATCTTCTATTAGCACATTTAAACTTTTTAACAGTATGACATACATTATGTTACTATTTCAGGTTACAGCAAAACGTTTGATGATCTTAGTAAAAATGATTTGATTTGAGTTGTTATTATGTTACTAATGACATCTTGCAGTGAGATTAAACAAAGACAGAGTTTCTTTGGGTCACCAGCTTTAAAGGGCTATAATTAAAAGAGACCACTTTACACAGATGCAAATGGGCAATTTTGCAATCAATTATGAACATAATAATTGTGTTTCTCCCCTTTAGTTTGTATTCTATTTCAAGCCATCTTGATCATTAACTGCTCAATTTGCAAAACCTCAGGCACATTGACAGAGGCAGAGAGGTAAATGACTCACTCCCAGACATTGATTCCATTCGGTTTCTTTAGGGTCAATTGGTAAATTCAATCCAAACATTTGTTTACGATTATTGTCATGTGCTCACCATTAGTCTTAGTCAACTTTGCCTCCCCTAGACCAAAAGAGGAACGTCTTAACAGGTAACTGATAGTGAATGGAAAAATGGCCAATGAGCTATATTTACACTATATAGACACTATTTGAATTACCATGTTGAGCAGAGAACACTTCCTACCTCGCCTTCTTCCTCATCTCAACTCTGTTACATTTCATCCACAAGGAGTCTGAGAGGGTCCGTGACCTCAAACAACTGTTTTATAGGATATGCGTCGGGTGGTGGGACCCCAACTCCATGTGCAGATGTGTATCTGCGTGTGATACACAAGCATAAATGCATGCCTGTGTGAGTGCATGACTTTACGTCTGTGTAGCTTTGTCCAGATGGTAAGGTGTGTGTGTTTAACAGCCTGAAAGGGCACTTTATCTCCATCTCTCCTGAGGAATTAAACAAAGGCCCTCTGTGCTCCGCCAACTTGAGGTCATACTGTGCCCTTTATGTGGACCTCACCTCCTCCTTCCTTCCTCCAACCTCTCTGTTCTCGTCTGTTGACTGATAATGAGGAGTTGTGCACCAAATCATTCCTATTGGTGTAAATGTTGCATTAAAACTAGGCAGACAATTTATTTTAGAAGCATTTTTTCTTATATTTGCTAAATCTCTTTACATCGTGATAGCAATGACAGCTCCTCTCCCCAACCCTCTCTCGTGGACTTGCCCTCCAGGAGTAGTCAAGCAAGTGCACGTTCATGAGTTTTGTTGGAGTAGCTTTAAAGGAAGGTCTGAAGGGAGGGGCAGAGATTATTTCAGTTGAATACTTTTAAAATCGAGCTTGCTCTTGCTGGTTTCTCCAAAGTTGCCTAGCCCAACTTTAAAGGCGCTACATTTAAAATTCAGAGCATACCTAGTGCCTCCACAGGGTTCTCAACATGTCTGACAGTGCTAACACCAGCAACAGCTGACCATCTTTACCTGACCGGTAACCAGAGGTTAAAGCCTAGGCTTCACCAATGATGCGGTTGGTGGAGACTGGGTTATCACTTGTAAATAGA